>NC_068374.1:34593249-34663249 GCF_023724105.1 Carassius gibelio | reverse complement strand
CTGTTCCGCTAAGACCTTCGTTTCTCTTCTGAACACAAATTAAGATATTTTCCGATGAAATCCTAGAGCTTTCTGACCCTGCATAGACAGCAACATAACTACCACATTTTCAGAGAAAATACGTTTGCATGGAGAAGGGCTAAAGGTTATAATGCTTTTATCTGTTATAACTAATCAGATAAACACATACTAGTAAATAAATGAATCTATTTCAAATTAAGCCTATATTAAGCCTTGCATTTAAGTAATAAGGGTATAATATATATATATAAGTCAAGCATGCACATTTGAGCTTCCCTTACAGAAAAAGCACATGCACTTCAGTTTGTGAAAACCAATGTGTCCACATTTGTTCATATGGTTTTCACACATTAACACCATGAAAATGTTTCAAAAACACATGCTTCATGTGTGTTTCACGCGTGTTTCACATATTTCACAAGTAATTTTGTCTAATAAATATGACCGAAACATGCAAAAATGCAGGGAATATTTGTGTGTGCAATCTACAAATCATTCACAAAAAAAAAAAAAAAAAAAAAGAAAGAAAAATGTACATTTTTGTTTAATTTTGATGTCTTTCTGTGTTCAGGTTTGACCCTAGTAAAATTAAATGCACAAACTGACATTTCAAACCAACATTTCAACCAAAAAAAAACCTCTAAATCTTTACAAAAATCTATCAAATCAACAAATTAATAGAAATAAGTATTTATGTCCACAACTAGAGAATTTTATGACTTATGTAGAGTTGTTTTTGTTTACTCCCCACCAAATGGCACTAATCTGCCTTCAGAAACAAAACGGCATTGTTTACATTTTAACATTGAATACTGCCATTATTGAAAATAATATAAAAATAATAGTTTTTTTTTCCAATGGGATAAATGTTGATCATAACTATTGCATGAATATTAATGAGTACCATGAAATTATCTCAAAATACAAAATTAAAAATGTATTGAACAAAAATATTTGATTTTACTGAAAAAATAAAAAAAAGTTACATTTCAGCTGTTCAGTCAGTTTTGAGCAACACAAGTGTGACCCCAATTTAACAATACCAGAGAGGTTACATTTAAATAAAATAAGATTATTAATGTTTTTGAAAGAAGACTTTTTTTTTCTCAACAAGAATGTGTTTATTTGATGAAAAATCCAGTAGAATCTGTAAAACAAATATTATTGCAATTCCAAATTTGAAAACATTTAAAAAATGTATATTTGTCTTGTGATCGAAGCTGAATTTTCAGCATCATCACATCCTTCAGTAATCATTCTAATTAATACTATGAGAACTTTTTTTTTTATTGTAATAACGTTTTATAACTTTTGCAGGATTTGCGATCAAATAAAAGCAGTCTTGAATCACCTTAATTATTCCAAACTTTTAAAGGGTTTATCACACTGTTGTGCATCTACATACACAAAGACTTCATCGTCACCATCATTATCAACTCGAGGCTTGCTCTCAAAAGATCTTGTTTCATTACTGTAATCGCACAACAAGGACACGAGCATCCCACGAAGACGCCCACAGCCTCAACACACGCGAAACTCGCAGAGATCATCAGCGCTCGCCGACCGATCTAAAGACGATGACTGACAGCAAAGTTTAGGCTGAAAGACTCGTGCTGTCAGCATCAGCATCCAGAACATCCATGCCCACACACACACACACACACGTTCTGTATGACCGTGCTATTCTTCCAGCGCATGAATCATCCACACACACACAATATGTCAAACACACTCATTTCAAACGGCGCCAGAGGAAACGAGCAGACACACACACACACACACACACACGGCACGCGCAGGGTTCACGCTCCGCTGAATTCCTGAAATCAATCGCTGCTCTGAATGAACACGGGCAGCTGATGAGAGATACGGTCGCCATGGAAACGGTCCCGGCGCAGCATCTTCAGACGTGCGCCAGTGTTAACCTCTTAACTGGCAACGGCACACGTGGCATCAAAACACACACACACACACACACACACACGTCAACATGATGATCACAGCGTCAAACCCTCTGCTGCATAAACAGATGGATGAAACCAGGCTGAAGGCATCATGGGAGCACAAACTAGAAGCTGCAGGGGGAATTCTGGGTAATGTGTGCTGGGTAATAACACGCGTGTTGCAAGAATCATTATCTGTGAGTCTGTTTGTCTGTCTGTCTTCATTAGAAATGAAGATAGCAGGCTGTTCGTCTAGAGAAACAGCTAGACATTGATTAGACAAACAGTCTGACTCATTTAGTCAATCTCTGCATGTTAAACAACTCAATCAACCAACACTGATGTGTGCATTCACTGGCCACAGACCAACGTAAGACTTACCCAGCATTAAAGGAAAAGTTCACCCAAAAAAACATTAATTTGCTGAATTTACTCAACCTTAGGCCAAAGATGTAGAAGAGTTTGTTTCTTCATAGATTTGGAGAAATGTAGCATTTGCAAACACTTGCTCAGCAGTGAATGGGTGCCGTCAGAAAGCGGCATGTTTGCACGAAACAAATCCATCCTTAAATCATTTTAGCTTCAAATCGTTGCTTCTTGTTTGTTTCTTCATCTTCATCTTCATCACAAGATGTTAAGTGATGAACTGGAGTGCTGTGGATTATTGTGATGTTTTTAATCCGCTTTTTGGACTCTCATTCTGACGGCACCCATTCACTCCAGAGCATCCAAGTGATGCAATGCTACATTTCTCCACATCTGATGAAGAAACAAACTCATCTACATTTTGGATGACCTTTTAGCATTTGCATGTAGCATTTGCAAACACTTGCTCAGCAGTGAATGGGTGCCGTCAGAAAGCGGCATGTTTGCATGAAACAAATCCATCAGCTTTTATCAGTTTCCTGAAATCAATTTAAGCGTTTATCAGCTTTTTGGACTCTCATTCTGATGGCACCCATTCACTGTGATGCAATGCTACATTTCTCCAAATCTGATGAAGAAACAAACTCATGGATGCCCTGAGTGTGAGTAAATTATCAGCAAATGTTAATTTTTGTGTGAAATATTCCTTGAATGTGAAAACCAATCTCTCTTTAGAGAAATAAGGACAATTTACTCCAAAGAAAACAACAATTTTTCAGTGAAATAACTGCTATTTACAATATGTATCATGAACAAAAATGGGAATTTTTAATAAAATGCATAAGATTTCGCAGTGGCTCAAAAATAATCAGAGCTCAGAACCCGAAGCAGCACAAAGAAAAAGCTCTTTAAAATTTAAACCGACTGATCTCTGCAGTGCATCTGAATTTGCCTGCAACAATCTCAATAATTAATCTTTTCCACTGAAGTTACCAGTCTCTTCCAACCAATCGTTTATAATTAAAACATCTCAAATGGTGACAAAGGAAAAATAACCTCCATTACGCTTCCCATAAGTGTGGGAGGACTGTGACTCTTTTCTCTCCCTCAATCAGGCCAATTTCAACCAACACTGTTTGAACAGAGGATAAAAATGCCTCGACTGGAGAAGTTTTAGGTTCTGGACACCTGTTACCAATGCATATCTAGTTTACACACGTTTAGGATGAAAAACACTCGTGCATGCACTGTCTCTAATGTGTTTGCCATCTCTGTCTTGATTTGATCCTTAAATGTGACACGTGCCTCTCCAATACGTTTCTAACCATCACGCACTGGTCTAGATGCATGCACGAGCACGCTCATATATAAATCAACGTTTTAGAAGACTCTCTCTACTCTTTACTAACCCCTCCCAGGCACGTTTAAAAGTATGCATGGGAACTTAAATAAGAAACTGACTTATCTATTCGCGTGCATGAGTCTCGGCGTTGTTTTGGATGCACTGGAAGCGCGAGCGCGTAAAGGAGCCGCGCGCAACCGTTTGGCGACTCCGCGCTGCGCTCTTACCCGGGCGGCTCTGGAGGAGTACGGGTCCTCGAACAGGTTCCAGATGACCGGCTGCCACTTCCTCCACCTGCAGACGGTACCGTCCGGGGACACCACGTCCTCGATGCGCAGCCGCTTGCCGTACTCGTCGTCCTCGTCGTTGTCCACGTTCATCTCGAACACCTCCAGCGCCTCCTCGGCATCCCGGTGCTGTCGGTAGGTCATCCAGCAGCACGGCTCCACGTCCGTCTCATCGATGCCCCAGAAGGACAGCTCCTCCTCGAACAGCGGCCCGCACACGTCCGCCGGACAGTGCAGCTTACCGGTCCGGTAATAGTTGAGCACGTAGGCGAAGACGCCCGGATGCCGGTCGAAGAAGTACTCGTTGCTGCGCGCGTTGTACTCGATGAAGCCCCGGACTTGTTGCAGCTGGTCCAGAACCGACTCGAGGTCCGACTCGGAGGCGAGCAGAGCCAGACGCGTGCCCGGCAGGGTTTTCAACGTGGTCCGGTAGGTCTCGTGCCTCGTGCCCCCGACGTTGAGGATCACCCTCTCGTGCTCGTCGAACTTGCCCATCTCTCAGAGTGAGACATGACGCGAGGGGAGTAACGTTACTCTACGGTGCTGCTGTGGCGAAGCTCGAGTACTCCAACAGTTCACGAACAGCCTCATTGAAGTGAAGCACCGAGCCGAGCGCGTCTATGAGGAGAATCAACACCGGTGACAGGTGAGAGACGAGACGAGACGAGGCGAGGAAGCAGCAGCTCTTCCTTCTACCGCTCCATCATCATCATCATCACCTGCGGCTCGCGCTTCAAGAGCAACAAGCGCGCGCGCTCGCTTCCTCTCTCTCTCTCTCTCTCTCTCTCTCTCTCTCTCTCTCAAGGACACACCCTTTCTCATCAGTGGCTTTCAGCAGGAATATATTCATATGCTTGGGTTAATTTTAACCACGTTTATTTTTAAAGAGAGATTTATGGGATTTAAATCCGATAAAAAAAAGTCATAGTTTATTAATAAAAATGAATTCCGTCATACTTTTTGGGGATTGGTTGGAACAATATCTCTGGCGGAACAATCCAAACAAAATGCAAATAAAACTGGACTTCTTATTTTAGGCTCATTCACTAAATACTTCCTACATTTGTGTTAATTAGTGACTAAAATTATTTATTTTGGAGCAGGTTGTGATTCATACAGCGTCAAAACATATAGTTAAGCGATAAACACACACACACACACACACACACACACACACACAGTACTCAGACACATTAGTGTTGAAAAGCTTATCATTTTTAATTTATGATACGTGATTGTTAATCTCTTGTAATTTTTTCATATCTTTCTGTTTGTGGATTACAGAAGGAAAACAAACATTTAATGTATTAATTAATAATAAGTCAATATTCATTAATTAATTAATTCACTCACTCATTCACTCACACTCATTCATTCACTCGTTTATTCATTCATTCAGACACTCACTCATTCACTCACTCACTCATTTATTCATTCATTTGTCCATTCATTCACTCGTTTATTCAATCATTCGCTCGTTCATTCATTCACTCATTAATTCATTTATTCATTCACTCATTCACATGTTCCGTCATTCATTTGTTCACTCATTCGTTTATTAATTCATTCACTCACTCATTTATTAATTAATTCATTTACTCATTAATTCATTCACTCATTAATTCATTTATTCACTCACTCTCACTCATTCATTCACTCAATCACTCATTTATTCATTCATTTGTCCATTCATTCACTCGTTTATTCAATCATTCGCTCGTTCATTAATTCATTCACTTATTCATTCACTCATTCACGCGTTCAGTCATTCATTTGTTCACTCATTCGTTTATTAATTCATTCACTCACTCATTAAATCATTCATTTACTCAATTAATTCATTTATTCACTTACTCCCACTCATTTATTCACTCAATCACTCAATTATTCATTCATTCACTCGTTTAATCAATTCATTTGTTTGTTCGTTCATTCATTCATTCATTCACGCATTCATTAATTAATTCACTCATTAATTCATTTGTTCATTCACTCGTTCACTCATTCATTAATTTGTTCGTTCATTCATCAACTCGTTCATTTATTCACTCATAAATTTTTCATTCATAAATTTGTTCAAAGCTTTTCAAATGTAACCATAAATGTCTAAACAGCTCTTCAGTATCTGTGCGGATGAATCTACACCACTGCAAAATAAATCTGATTTTCCCCAAATCTGAAGGACAAACTGAGCTGTTGATTTAAACAGATTCTAATAAACTGGTTCTTTAAAGGGAATCAAACGCATGCAACATTTAAGAACAAATTACGATTTTGAGCGGAAAGATTCACAAACTCCGTTCGTTATAGTTTGAATCAGTCTGATGAATCATTTACCGAGTGAACTCGCTGAATCAATGCGGTCAATTAATGAGCAATAGTGCATTGGCAATGTAGAAACTAGATATAATCAAAGTGAGTAATACTACAAAGTAGAAACATCCATTTAAAGGTGGACTGTGTTTTCTAAACTGAGCAAGTTTAGTAGTTTATCTAGGGCAGAGAGCGAATCATTACCGGACTGAACCTAATGGAGTGATTCATCATGTCTGACTCACATGAGCTCATTGCAGTATCCAGGGGTCTTTCCCATAAAAAAAAAGAAACCAACCACTAATTCGCTCCCAAATGAGTGCAGTGGCCTAGCAGTTAATGTCCTGACAGGTTGTTGGTTCAAATCCCAAAAGAAATGATTCATGTTAAATCTGTACTTTAAATCCTATTAGTGTCGTTAGCTATTGATTGATTATTCCAATAAATACACATTACTTCTGTATCCGGATGAGAGTTGTTTTCTACCTTTCACTTTCTGCGAATACATTCACACTGTGTCAGAGCAAAAAAGATTCACCGGTGTAATAAACCCAAGGACTCTAGTGCAAAAATAGCAGCACTGTCACATTCAGTGTCTCAGCTCTAGAGATGAAGAAACACGTTTGCATGTCTAAAGACACATGCGGCGCACATGCGTTCCCACACACCAGCGTCGTAATCCTATTTGCATATAGGAAATTAAAAATAGTAGCAAGACTGGGACTGACATTCATAATTCATAAAGACACAGAACGGCTGCTACAGCCTCTAAGATGAATCTTAACTATGTTTTATCCCATATTTGGGATATGGAGTCACAGACTTCATAGCTTGATGTGTTTTCCTTCGGAGCTAAAATTATAATGTCGTGAGCTGCTTTGGCAACAAATGAATGTGGAAGCATCCTCTGAGAATACAACTCGACTAAACACTTTCCTTATAGTCATGCATTTAGTGCAAAGCTCTTGGAACAGAGTATTGAACTTATAATAAACAGAAAATAAGGTAAATTACATTTGCATCACATCACTTGCTCAGCAGTGAATGGGTGCCGTCAGAATGAGAGTCCAAACATCACAATAATGCAAACATGCAGCTTTTTTCTCGATATGTTAGGCGGTGCGGTGTGGATTGACCACGTTTTTATCAGCTGTTTGGATTCTCATTCTGACGGCACCCATTCACTCCAGATGACTAAGAGGACAAACTCATCTACATCTTAGAGTTTCACTCTACAGTCTAAAAAAGTAACAATGTGAAATGAAACCAAAGAGCACTTCTTTCCATTTCAGAAGTCCACAAATAAAGCATATTTTGGTCACTGATGCACCACACTGTTGTTCAGGAAGCACAGAGCTCACATATCCCAAACTGACCTTGATTCAGCTGTAGGTTAGTCGTGTAATTCATCCTCCCACAACTGTCTGTGGTTATTTTAGACTCGGAGCACTGGATCTCAGCCGGTGGGTCGCAGGTCTGTTCTGAGGACTTCTGGACAGGACGAAAAAAAACAAAGATGAAGGAAAAATTTGATGCTCTAGACTGAAAGATGTTACGTTTTGAATTTACATTTTTACTTCATCGGAATAGTATGAAAGTTTTGACATCTACGGTACATTATATAAACACACATACAACATTTTTACATGATTAGAAAAGTTTAAATGGTCTTAAAAAAAAAATTTAGGGGGTACAAAATACAAGTCAGCCAGATTTAAGTCTTTGATAATGTCTAAATATATATTCTAATTTAAAATGCAAAGAAATTCATTATGTTTAAATATACATATGTGAAATATTCTAATTGTGTTAATTGAAAATATATGTTTTTGTAATATTTGCATTGTTTTTAATACCTGTATATAAAATTAAATGGCGTGTAATTTAATGAATGGTGTAGTACCATAATGTCCCCTCAAAATACAAAATATTAAAGAATATTATTGAAACAATATAATACATTCAGTTCATTAAAAAAAAAAGTTATGCTTTTTGTATTCGGTGTTATTTTTGTATTGCCAAAAAATTTATACTGTTTTTGTATTAATTAGTAGTAGTAGTTTTTATTTGAAATATCTATTTCTTATTTAGTTTTATTTATTTTAGTACACTAAGCTAAACTTAATTAAAATAATGAAGTAAAAAAAATAAAATAAAATATATATATAAAACAAAAACATTCGGATGGTTTTTAATTTTAGTTAACTATAATTGTCATTGTAAAATACCATGGTAAAGAACATTGTTTACCTTTGCATAATAAAGAACATTGCTATAGTGTTTGGTTTCCAAATTCAGGCTCTTGAAGCAAAACCAACAGAGATCCATTTGCTGACAAGTGAAATAATTTAGCAGCAATCACAATCAGAAGACATAATGAAAAAGCGTCTCACGTCTCATTAAAGCCCCCGTCTGCAGTCACATTAATTAAAAGTCTATTCCCAGAAAGAGACAGGCCCAGGTATGAGGGCAAATGTGGTTAGCACATCTCATTAGGTGTGTAAACGCACTTGATTAAAGCTGAACGTGGCTCTAATTGATGGGAGCAGATTATTCTGGGACGTCCAGCCCCAATGGACTCAGTCTGGAAGGTGAAAATCTCTTTCTCATTAATTCACAAGAAACCCATGTTCATGCTGCCAGTCAGACTCCAATAAAAACACAACATTAAACAAGTTATGGATGACACAGTGCTCACAGTCTAAGATTTACAGTACAGATGGAAACTGGTAAGTGGTTTGATTCGTTACACTGCAGCGTCCTCTGTTGGTCACTGGAGAAATTACAATTTTTTAGGACTCTGGGTGACAAGTTTGTGGTTACATTGTGTTAGTTTAGAAATCTTTCAGTTGGAAAGAGTGTCTCAATAACGTATAAAGCAGCTAGTCACAGTTAAAACCACAAAAAAAAAAAAAAAATAAACTGGAATCGGAGAAAACTTACTGAAATCTAGTCTGAAATTGGTCTCTCTCTTTAAAGTGCTTAATTGATCAGTTTGTAAGTATGACCTGTGCATCTTGACTGCCAGAGATTGTTTATAAGCCAGCCAATGTAGCCAATTATATGTGCACATAACTTTTGCATTAAAGCTGCAGTCGGTAACTTTTGACGCTCTAGCGGTTAATAAACAGAACTGCTTGCGTCTTGCGGAAGAATATCGTAGCCGGAACTACTTCTCTCTGATTATGTCTATTAAGAATCATAAAGGTACTGGGTTACTCCACCGCAGTACCCCCGAAGCAATCTAAAATAGTCCGAATATAAACACTTATTATAGGTGCACCCTAGTGATTCAGGACAAGCTAAAAACACGGTTTGGAAAATGGATTCATGGTGTACTCACTTATTATATAGCTACATTTTTCTACATTTTGAACACAAACAAAGTTACGGACCGCAGCTCTGATTGGTTGTTTCTTACCAGGAGCGAAGGATTTATGCAAATGGCAATAGGACACTGGGAGGAGCCAGAGGAGCTTGATTTTTTCACAGATTATCTGTCTCATATTCTACTGTCAGGACATAATGACAGGTTTATTAAATGAGTAAAAAATACATTTTTACAAAAGTTACCTACTGCAGCTTTAAGGGGATACAGGAGGTTAGAAACAGCATTCCCAGCCTCGCTTTTCTTACCTGACAGTATAATGTGAAGACCTCAGCTGCTGTAGTGCATCCCAGCAACACCTCTCTGTTTTCTCACACCATCTGCTATAAACTCTCGAGACTTCAGAGGGCGAAGATCTCAGAATATCCGCGGTTCAGACACAAAGCACACTTTCAGTTTATGTGCAAAGCCCATTTCATTTGGATTGAATGACAACTGAACATCTTGCGTTCATGCACTGACCTGATTGACTGATTAGATATTTGCATTAACAAGAGACACCGGCAGTCGAGCTAAAAGATCTAAAACTTATAGCAAATTTTTTTTTGCATCATCTCTTCTCAGGTGTTCTGGATCCAGACTGGAGCTTGTATAAATCCTAGTTACAGAGAAACAAATTGAGACATAATTAGCGTAGCTGCTGTTCCAACCAAGTGAAATTAACGTGTTTAACCCAAGGAAAAATAATGTTATTTGATCAGATATAACTGCAGTCACACATTATTTGAATGCTTGACCAATAGAGATGTGTTTTTAATCTTGATTTAAACAGAGAGAGTGTGTCTGAACCCCGAACATTATCAGGAAGGCTATTCCAGAGTAAAATTGGGGTAATGTGATCATATTTTCTTGACCTGGTAAGGACTCTAGCCACTTCATTTTGGACTACCTGTAGCTTGTTTATTGAAGAAGCTGGACAACCACCTAGAAGTGCATTACAATAGTCCAGTCTAGAGGTCATGAATGCATGAACTAGCTTTTCTGCATCAGAAACAGATAACATGTTTCATAGCTTAACAATGTTTCGAAGATGGAAGAATGCTGTTTTTTTAACATGGGAAATATGAAGTTGCTGTCTAATATAAGATTTTTGACTGTAGAGGAAAGTAACAGTTCCGCCGTCTAGTTGCAAACTGTAGTCTACTAGATTCTGTGTACTGTTTTTAGGTCCAATAAGTAATATCTCTGTCTTATCCGAATTTTGCATATAAAGTATTTGTCATCCAATCTTTTACATTTTTAACACTCTGTTAGCTTAGATAATTTAGATAAGATAGTGGAGTATCATCTGCAAAACAATGGAAACTAAGCCTGTATTTTCTAATAATATTACCAAGAAAAATAAAATAAAAATAGCAGAGGACCTAGGACGGATCCTTGTGGCACTCCATATGTTACTGGTGATAAATGAGATGACTCCCCATTTAAATACACAAAATGGTAGCGATTGGTCAGGTAGGATCTAATAAAATGATATTGGACACATAATAAGGATACAAACTGATCTGTTAGAGACTAATAAACGACAGAAGTGCAATTATAACATGTACAACATGTATTTGGAATTTATTTAAGGCTTTTCATAACAAATATATTCATCTAAACTGCACACCACATACAAGGCAAAAACTATGAACACAGGAAGTATAGAGTCTGATTACATGCCAGTTTCATACCACATCTTTCAACGCTAAATCACATCATTCAAACGACATGCAACAAAAAATATTTCTCTAATAGGACCAGTTGCATGTTTTTAAAATGATGCCCGAACACAGCAATAGTAGTCACTAAATATTACTTAGGGATCACAACTACTGTTTTTTTTCTTGAATTATTCTCAGATTGTAAAATAATGAAAACGTATCATAAAAGACGTAACACAAATCTCTAACATGAAGCTTTGAAAAGCAGATTTATAAAAACATTCGATCTGAAATGTGGCACAGACAGCAATAACGTGCATTAACGCCTTCTCACATTTAGGGTTTGGTATTCGATTAAAGCTAAAAAAAAAAAAAAAAACGAATAAAATAAAGCTCAGAGCTGTAACGTCTCTCTAAGAACGTCCTCACATTTGGAAAGCTTTAAAGCATGTGATTGTCAAACCAGACACATGCAGCTGTGTAAAAGCCACAGCAAACATGCAAATGATAAACCATCCACAAAACATCACGAGCTGCCTTGGATCCATTCCTTTAGCATCACTGCATCATCGAGGGAAAGGAAGCCACTTCTGCAGATACACACTGACATACACGTGATTATTATCTAACTAAAAGGGTTAAAAGTCAAAACGAAACGATATTCCATAGTGACATTTTCACACATTATTATTTGCTATCAGTGCATTAACCTAACATTACATTTGTGTTAACTGATGTAAAGAGTTCAGAAAGGCTGATTAAGGATTCCTAAAGCAATGACTAAACAGTTTGTGGAAGCTATGTTCCCCATCCAGCTGGCCTCGATGATGTCACCGAAAAGGAACCTCGTTTTAGAGGCGGAGCAAGTGATTACATCTTCTTTAAATTAATATTGCTCATTAAATATTTGATATAGAAATGTAGTTAAAACTGTAATAATCTGAAATATTTTTAGAATGTAAAATAACGGGTTTCAGTTTGAATAGATTTTAAACTGTAATTTATTACGGTGATAATAAAGCTGAATTTCTGCTGATTAATATTCGTGGGTAAACCAGAATAAATTAATGCATTAAATTGTTCTAAAGTGACAGTAAAGAGTTTTCTAATGTTATAAAAATTATATTTCAAACAAATATGGTTCTATCGAAAAATAAAATACATAAGAGTTTCCACAAAAAAAAAGTCGAGGAAACTGAAGACTGAAGGAGTAATGATGATAAAAATTCAGCTTTGCGTCACAGGAATAAAATACATTTCAGAATACATTCACATGGAAAACAGCTATTTTAAACTGCATTAATATTTCACTATTTTACTTGTATTTTTGATCGAATAAAATATATAAAGAGAACATTTGGCATTTTTAGTGTAAATGTGATGTCATGTTAACAGTATGATATGCAGACGCTGGCGCAGTGTTCATTACAATGAATAAAATAAATAAATAAATACATCAATAGATTTGCGTCGGATTCGCGCCGCCGTTACTCAGGCCTGTTGCGTTTCCGTAATCCAGCCGTCAGATCTTCTGGAGGTTTCTGAGCGACTGTAACATCATCTCCACCGATGTCGGCCGAGTCCTCGAGGGACGGCATACTAGAGTCACTCTCGCTTCCCTCCGTGCACTTGTTCTCCTCATCCTCGTCTTCCTCCAGCTCTTCCTCTCCCTCAGACTCAGGCGTGAGCTCTCGGGGATCACGTGGCTGTACTTCAGCCTGCGTTTGTGAATCCTGACGAGTTTCTGGAAGCCTTTCGGATGCGGCCAAAGTCTCGATGAGTTTGTCTAGATTGCGCTCACATGTCGGCTCTAAAAGAAATAACCAAGTGATTTGCATCACCATACACCACAATGCTACAACAGTGCATCCAGTCACTTAAAAATGAGTGAATGTCCAACATATGAAATAAAATATAAAAGCAGGCATCACTGAAAATCTCAAGTTTCCTACATGCACATATTCACAAATTTACTGTAGCATGGCAGCGTGACCTACCTGATGTTGGCCAATTCAGAGCTACTTCGTTCATCCCACTAATTTGTTTACAATGTTATTTTTAAAGATCTGTGAGCTGCTTCATTTACTGGATTCGTCTGCATTAGATATGTGTAAACTAAAACTTATCACTGACATGAATGCAAACTCACATATAAACGATATGCCTTAAATTAGGATTAACATTAATATGGAAAAAAAAAAAAGTCAATGTCATTCTCAGTACTGTAATGTGAAAAATTATTACGTATTAATTAAATTGATAAATATACATAAATATGGACAAATAATAAAAATGTAATAAAAATAGGTTAACATTATATCTATTACCTAAGTGTTTGTTGTTCTTCTCAATTGAATACAATTGAAAAAAATGAATTAAATAAAATTTAAAACAATAGTTTGAATAAATAAATAAAAAATATCAATTAAAAATAAAAATGGATAAATGATAAATAGATATATTATCTGAGGACTTGTTGTAGTTTTAAATTGCCAAAATATTTTCAATTTTTAAGAAATTATTTAAATTAAAAACCGATAAATAGGGATAAATAATAATACAAACAGCCAATTAATAATTGATTAATTATTTAATGATTTGTTGTACTTTTAAATTGCCTAATTGCAGATTTAAAATGAAAAAAATATTTCCATAAAATATGTGTGTGTGTGTATATATATATATATATATATATATATATATATATATATATATTAGATAGACAGATAGATAAATAATAAAAATGAATAAATAATAGATGTTGATAAATAATGGATATTATATAACGAAGGATTAGTTGCTTAATCTCCTACATTGCCTGATTTTAATTAAATAAATGACTTAAAATGTAAAAAAAAAAAATGTATAAATAATATAGAAAAACAATAAAAAAAAATATATATATATTATTAATGGATTATTATATAAGATTTTTTGCAATTCTAAATTTTTAAAAGCACTTCAAACAAAAAAATCTAAACGGCAATACAATTTTCAATAAATGTGGCACAATGGTTTCAAAAACATTATACCACAGTAATTGTATACTGCAATTAAAAATATTATATTAGTATATAAGTATACAAATTATTTACAAGAAGCATCAAAACCAACAATAATTCCAAATGCATTCTGGTGCTGAGAATGTATGGGAAACTGTATTTAATTGCCATACAAATAAAGTAAAATACAAGCAATTCAATCATTCATTTATTCAATTAATCTTCGCTCTTTTGGCTAAAATGGATGTTTTTTAATGAAGCTGTGATTTAACTGTGCGTGACACTTGTTCCCATGACTCGGAGCGATGGTGTTATTGTTAAAGCCCAGCGGCGAGAGTGAGCTGTTCGTGCAGTGCTGTGTTAATTGTGTTTACCTTCTATCCTGATGCTCGGACACTCCATGCCTCTCTTCTTCATTATCTGCCGAATGCAGTGCAGCTGCGACATGATCTCGTTCTTCTGCTCCAATGCAACAGACTTCACACTGCAGAATAAACAGCAGGCAAAACAACAAACCACACACGACCAGAGTGTATTTCAATCCGCAGGTTTCTTTCTGCATAACCAAAAATATGAATGTGCTTTAACCAAATGCATAGTTGCATGACTCACAAACCACGTTTATTTAAAACCAAGAGGTTTGCATGATTTTCATGTGCATGTGTGCTCTCACCAGTTGGTGAGCGGGTCCAGCTGGGTCAGGATGGAGTTGAGCATCTTCTCGGTTTGAGTGAGTCTCTGCTCCAGCTCGTTCAGCTGATTCTCTGTGGAAGATGACAAGTGCATCAGAGAAGTCTCTCTCTGAATATATAAATAAATGGTGGCGTTTCTAAAAAAGCATCCTCATTGATGCACACACACACCGGTCTCCGCTGATTTTTTCACTCCTTGAGCTGTTTTGGCTTTTTGAGCTTCAGAATCGCTTGAAGATTTAATCTGCAAACACAAAAATGAAGATATAACAACTACGATTTTTTTTTTTTTGCACACTGTATAATGAAGTGTATTTTTTCATGAATTGTGCCTTTATTTGTATCACTATCAAGTAGATTTCCCATCCAAATCATTACTATTAAGGGGGAAAAAATACTTACTGGCTGTTTTACAAGAAAACACTATTTCAGTCTTTCTTCAAAAAAATTATTTTCTCTTTTTGTGTGAATTTTAATAGAAATTTTTATAACTTTCAAAAAAAAATTTTTTTTTTATTTACTAAAAAATTAAAAATAAAATAAAAAAAATAGTTTGTAAATATTTTTGACGTAATAAAACATTATTAGATTATATTTTACAAGGAAATACTATTTCAGTCTTTCTCTTTTTTTCATATTTAATTAAATTTGTTAACATCTGCTGTTTTTCTTTTGATTTTTTTAATTATTTGTACATTTATAAAGTTTCAATATGTTTTTTTCTAATATATAAAATAGTATGTAAACTGTAAAAATATATATATTTTCAAATTTGCAAAACAAATTCCTGGAGTTTTTCAGTTAACTAGATTACTTTCTAATCTTGAGTGAAGTTTACTAACAATTTCTGAGTGAAAATTATTTCTACACCAATCATTTTCTAATGCATAACAACAAAAGTCATCACCTTTAGAAACTTATACGCGGCGAAGAGCCCGACACCGATGGCGTAGATGGGCATGAGGGTGAAGACGTAGCCCTTATTGCTGTTAGATTTGTATTTGTCACTTTTCATCTCCTGCTCCATGAGTTTCTTCATCTGCTGCATGTTCTCCACGCTCTGAGACATCTGCGGTGCTGCGCTCCTGTGAAACTGATTCTGACTCTTTACACTTCCAGGACCGACCCCGGGACCAGGACCTGCAGAAACACACAGACCCATCAGCCTTTAAACACACATCCTGGGGTTCTGCAGAACTAATGTTTATTATGCTCAGCTTTATGGATAAAAACAATGACAGCTTGATCTGCACATCTATTTAAACAGTTTTGAGCATGAAAATGTTGTATGCAATGGCTTTATGAAATGACAAACACACACAATGACAACAACATATTAAAAAAAAAACACAATATACAGGTAAACCCAGAGCTAGAGAGTAAACAAACACAGCCAAGGTTGGTCCGCTCGGGTCCGCACCTCTCCTGTTGGATCGCGGCTCGAACGACTGACCGTCTCTGCCGCCGAACATGCGCGGGAACAGCACGAACACCAGCAGCACCGCGGTGAACGCCATGACGAGCTGCTGCGAGGACGACAGGACCATGTCTGCTCGAGAATTAATTCGGTTCAATCGCATAAACGAGGGCGAGTCCCCCTTCACCGTTGATCAAACGTCTTCCTCGGTTTGTGCGTTTGAGGGACAGAAGAAGTCTCGCGAGATTACTGCCCTCTACAGGACTGGGGTGGAATTACAGCTCAGCACTTACTTGACGCTCGAGCGCGTCGTTCAGTTATTTTACCAGTACTGTTCACAACAGTCCGTTATGCTGTTTGAGATTACAAACTGGTGTTTGTCATCATATTATTATCAATAGTGTACGGTGGCCGAGACATCAACGCGCTGCAGTTTAGGAAAACACATGCAAAAGTATGGGAGGAAATTGAGACTCCAAAATGAGATGCACTAAAAACTATCCATGTACTGCATACATTTTATACATGTATTTTACTAACCACAAACATATGTCTTTCAATTTGTGTCTGTAGAATTCGGGATTAAATGATTGTTCAGTGATTTTACAAATACAAACATGTTTGTTCTGCATTAATTGCTGAAGAGGTGTGAATGAACGCTTGAGCCACAAATGCACATTTGAATCACTATGACAATTTGATACAAACTATAACATTTGTGTTCACAAATATGTCTCTGCAAATTGGACTTCCAATTTGAAAGTAACAGGAAACTGGTGTCTGAAAAGAATACATGTATGACTCATAGTAACAACACTAGATTGTGAAGATTCAGTGCATTAAAAACAATACAATACAATCCTGCTCAGGGGACACATTTGGCAAGCAGCGGACCTGTGTGCATACATCTACAGACACTCGTGTATATCTATAACCTCGATCCATGTATATACTCCTACACACACTCGTGCATACATATAAACTCTCTGCATACAAACACACCTGCACATACTCGCATGTACATGTAAACATGATCCATGCATACAACTATTAAACACTCCTATATTTGTTTAAATATAAACAAATCCTACACGGCGCCTCATATTTGTGCACTTTATTTACTGTACCGATATGTTAAATAGGCATTTGAAGCTTTATTGCATGTCAGAAACCTTGTCTTGCTAAACCACTGACAAAGCCCATTGATCTAACGGTGCTGATAAGCGCTCCAAATCTAAATTTTGCACGCAGCAATCAGGCATCAATTGACAGCTCTCTGATCCAATGGCATACAGGCATCATTAGTTTGACAGTACCCCATCCCAATGATGTTAAGAGATCCAGTGGGGGTGACAGTCATATTTCAGGGTGACCATGCTAACTCTTTAAATAAACTGCTGGATCTTTATGTTGTGGGCCTGTTTTTCTGCCAAAGCTCCTGGACATCATATTCAGATACATGGCATAATGTATTCAATCAGATACCAAAAGACAAAAAAAAAAATAGTTTTCATTTTGAACGTTTCTATCACCACAGACCAGTTCTTCCATCCTAACGTGTTAGTCTTGCAATTTTGCAAAAAGATTCTCTTCCACTCCTATTTTTTTATTTTTTATTTTTTGCTTTTCTTTTGAACTTTCCAACTGGAGATGTTGGCCACAGAGAATCTGTTCAAATTAGGTTTTAACTCTTTTGTCCTGACTGTCATTCCACACACAAGAACATGGTTTATTACAGTAGCTCTGATATCGTCTGAAACAACTGTTGGTCTTGCTCTTCCTCATCCTCTGCCTCCACTCTTCCCTACTTCTCAGATTGATGGATGCACTCATGCCTTACGAACTTTGAACTGCCTTGTATCCTGTATATTCATATACAGGTGCATCTCAGTAAATCAGAATGTCATGGAAAAGTTCATTTATTTCAGTAATTCAACTCAAACTGTGAAGCTTGTGTATTAAATAAATTCAATGCACAGACTGAAGTGGTATAAGTCTGATTATTTTAGTTGTGTTGATTTTAGCTCACATTTAACAAAACTAATTTCAACAAATTAGAATACTTCATACTTCATACAGTTCATTTACTGTACATGTACTCAATACTTGGTAGGGGCTCCTTCTGCTTTAATTACTGCCTCAGTTCAGCGTGGCATGGAGGAGATCAGTTTGTGGCACTGCTGAGGTGGTCTGGAAGCCCAGGTTTCTTTGACTCATCTGCATTGTTTGGTCTCTTGTTTCTCATCTTCCTCTTTACGATACCCCATAGATTCTCTCTGAGGTTCAGGTCTGGTGAGTTTGCCTGGCCAGTCAATCACACCAACACCATGGTCATTTAAACAACCTTTGGTGCTTTTGGCAGTGTGGCCATGTGCCAAATCCTGCTGGAAAATGAAATCAGCATCTTCAAAAAGCTGGTCAGCAGAAGGAAGCGTGAAGTTCTCCAAAATCTCACGTGTGCAGTGACTTTGGTTTTTTAAAAACACAATGGACCAACACCAGCAGTTCCCCAAATCATCACAGATTGTGGAAACTTAAAACTGGACTTTAAACAACTTGGGCTATGAGCTTCTCCACCCATCCTCCAGACTCTAGGACCATGGTTTCCAAATGAAATGCAAAACTTGCTCTCATCTGAAAAGAGGACTTTGGATCACTGGGCTACAGTCCAGTTCTTCTTCTCCTTATCCCAGGTAAGACGCCTCTGACGTTGTCTGTGGTTCAGGAGTGGCTTAATGAGGAATATGACAACTGTAGCCAAATTCCTCAATACGTCTGTGTGTGGTGGCTCTTGATGCCTTGACCCCAGCCTCAGTCCATTCCTTGTGAAGTTCACTCAAATTCTTGAATCCAGTTTGCTTGACAATCTTCATCAGGCTGCGGTTCTCTCCACACTTTTTCCCTCCAGTCAACTTTCTGTTAACATGCTTGGATACAGCACTCTGTGAACAGCCAGCTTCTTTGGCAATAAATATTTGTGGCTTACCCTCCTTCTGAAGGGTGTCAATGATTGTCTTCTGGACAACTGTCAGATCAGCAGTCTTCCCCATGATTGTGTAACCTACTGAACTAAACTGAGACCATTTTGAAGGCTCAGGAAAACTTTGCAGGTGTTTTGAGTTTTGAGTCACAATATTTTAATTTGCAAAGATGTTGTTGAGAATTGGTGGGTTTTAGTTACACTTTTTTATGATTGCTTACACACTAAAATTAAAAATAACACACAGCTAGTGAAACCTTACACTCAAAGAGTAAAATCTCAGCCCAGATCTGCAAAACTACAAGCACATTCTCAGCCTCACACTTTTTTCAAAACACTAAACACACTTCTCTAAATTAGACACAGAAAATTAACATAATGTTACTTCTTTGCCATTTCAAGACAATGCTTTCCAAAATACTACACATATGAACCTATTGATCAAACACGACCATCTGGTGTGCAGACAAGAAGGACATTGACTGTGAAACTATACGAAGAGATGAAGCTAAGGTGTTAGTTTATGTTCTACTGTATAGTGTATTTGATTTTCAGTGCAAAATGCAGCCTAATTGCAATGATGTACTGGAAGATTTTACGATGGGGTGAGAAATAAGTATTGTCATGAATGTGTAGTACTTGTCTCATGTGTTGCGTTTGGTCATTATATTCATTTACTAAAAATAAAAAACTGTGCAGTGTCTAAGTGGTTCAAACCGATTAAAACTGAATGAACCATGTGTGTGCCACATGGTCCCAAAATTGGGTTTTGTTACATTATTGTAATAGTTTTGAATGAAATGCATCGTCTTGCAAAAGATCTGTTCTGATACTTGTGTGTGTGAATGTGTTAATTGTGTCTAGTGCTTTGACAAAACGAGCCTTGCTTTTAAAATTGTGTCTAAGCGAACATAAAGGGAAGGGGGTAATATTATCTGTAAAAGTGTTAGGGGGCCCAACGATATGTTTTGACTATATCTTGCAAACAGGTAAATCCTGCCCTGTGCAAGTTAAAAGCATTTCTCATTCTTGAGTCGAGAACCGGTTGCATTGGTTTCTTTCGGACTCGTCCGATATAAGAACCGATGAGCTGATGATGCATGATTCAGAGCGAAGATATCGAACAGTACATGATTTCTTACGACTGACACAGCACGTCTGAACAGAACTGCTTCTAGGACAACTGACTCTGTGCTAATGTTATGAGTATAAACCGAGGACTTGGATGAAGGACAATCTGACAAAACGTAAGCGTATTTAGTAACAAATAAATCGCACTGGGATATATATAGTTATGGTTTCTGCATTGACGACAACTATAGGTTAATTCATTTATTTTATATCTTCAATCCTTCATCCAATATGCAAATCATTGCATGTTACTGTATTTGTGTGCTTAGTTGAAAAACTTGTAAACTTTCAGATAATGATTATGATGTTCTAACGGACTGAAGTTATGATTACTGACTTTATATATTTTAATGTGTATTTTCATCCCGGGCTGGGGACGATAGACTTTTTTTTTTATGCTTTAAACGACGGATACAGAACAATACAACAGACATTATAAAGCCAGGAGAACAAAGGATAAAAAAAGCAAAGAAAAGAAATTAATTCACAGACATGTATGGTCTTTACATTACTGACAAACTGACATTTTTAATTGCATTTCTATGTTGAATAGTAGAAAAGTAATTTTCCAACTCTTTATAAAACTCTAAAACAGTTTTTTTTCTTTTTTAGTAAATTTACACTCATGAATATGAAACTGAACCAACAAAATCAATAGATTAATAACAAAAACGTTGTTTTTCACATTAAAATATCCAAAAACCAAATTTTCAAAATTAAAATTAAAATTAAAAAGTACCTTTTCTTTGATAAACATAGAAGCATCAAACCTTTATTTTTTTTACTTAAATACAGTGCCAGAAGATCTGGGGGACAGTTTCTAAATGCAAAGAGCAAAAAGAGCAATTAACATCAATATCCTTCATAAACATACTGAGATTATATTTAACAGGATAGAATTGATGGATTATTATGAAATAGATTTCTTTTACCTTGTTTGTTACAAAAACATATATGAGGTAATAACCAAACACTTTCCCACTACAGAACTTATAGATATGAAAAACAAAACTGACCACATACTGTATCAGTTAGACTGACTATGGGCATATAAACCAATATCACATTTCTAAATAAGGAAGCAATACCAGAATTAATTGTAGAGAAAATTAGAGAATTCCTTGGGTGTCACAGGAAAATTTATCAAATGTCATGTACACAAATGACAAACAACAATACCCCTATCAAACCAGCTTTTCTGTTTATAAAATTCAACGATTGTTCCAAAGATAATAGCGCTGGAGAGGAAAAAATGTGCTTATAGATCAGTTTCCAAGCCGAAAAAAGCTTGAGCATGAAAGGCAGATTGCTTCTCAATCTTGTAATCACACATTAGTAAAAAAAAAGAAAGACACCAAAGTTGGTCCAAAATAATTTTAGGAATAAAATTCCACAAAGATGGTTTGTTCAAACAACATTTTAACCAATTAATTTTGAGAGTATTAGTTAAATCCAGAAAGTTAAGTCCATCGTTTTAAAAATAATTTATGACAACAGATTTACAAATGCAGTGCACATGGATTTAAGATATAAAGTGATCAATAGTTTTGTTGTCTAGATATATGGTCGAAGCAATATGTGTTAGTATAAAAATCCTTCTGCTTTTGACAGAAAACTCTACCTCTAAGGCTGCACGATATACTTTATGACTTCACATCATTATTTCATCGAGAATGATGTCACATGATGTTAAACTGAAGAAGATGTTTTCCTTATTTGCCGGTGCTTTTTCTATTTGTTTTCTTCAGTTGCAGGTCTCTCGATCGTTAACCCGCATAGTTTGTAACTCAAACATTTTTACGGTTTACTGCACTTGTTATGCTTTAAGTTATTTCCTTGTCCACATTTACGCCTATAGGTCCGGCGCTATAAAGCAGGCAGTAACAGGTCAGCAGGGTTTTTCAAACTAGTTCTGCGAGCACCCCAAGCACTGCACATTTTCTGTCATCTATGACACCTGATTCAACCCATGTGTCATGTGTCAAAAATGTGTGGTACTAGGGGCACTTGCAAGACTGGTTTGAAAACCTCCATAACATATACCACCAGTCAAGACAAAATACTATCATCGTTGTTCATTGCATATAGTTGAATTGTCACTTACCTGCAATTAAAAGCCTTTCGGTCATATCTGACCGGAGAATTTTTACATTTTGAATTTTTTTAAATCATAGCTTCACAAGAATGGTACGAAACTAGGTGACTTTTATGGCACTTTGTATGTTAACAACAAAAGAAAATTGAGGGCATGATTCGAAAAAGCTAAATGGCCATAAAAAAATAGTCACACTCATGGTCTTCGGTCAAAAATGATGACCATAGGAAATGAATGGTAAATGGGGAAAGAAAGTACATAACATTTTTATGTGTAAAATCTACAAATCTCACACAATGCAGAAAAAATTGCACAGAAATGAAGGGGTGAGACTCTAAAACATCTAGAGTGCAAAAACGGATACATCCACTCACACACACTTCCTTACACAGACACACACGTACAGAATTATACATACTCAAATAAATTGGTATGGTATGGCTATAACCATATAGCCAAAATGATTCAGAAGAGTGAAATAACAGGTTAAAATCAGATCAGACTCAGAAGGATTTAGCTCGGATAAAGCATTCCTTTTCATTTTTGTAAAATTTTTATAGAAGTGTAATGTTTTGTGTAACAAAGTGTTTTCTGTGTTCAGGTCTGTAGTAATAATAATGCAAAAAAAAAAAAGAAACTACACTTCAAATCAACATTTAAACCAACAAAAAATATAAAACTTGTCAAAAAGTAGTGCCAAGTTGAAAAAAACATATAGAGCTTGGGAAACTACGTCACTACGCATTGCATTCTGGGTAGTCGTGGCCATTTTTTGGGACACACTTTTCAGTAAAAGTGAAAGTGACATGACATACAGATCAAGTGTAAGATTACATATAAAGAAAAACTCAACAAGGAAGCAAAGATGCGGTATTTAGAAAAAAATCAAGACAATCAACGAACTCAATCTGCACGAACACAAAGAGTGGTCGGATGATCTTAAAGAGCTGCCGCTCGTAACCTTCCCCAATGTGTTTTCTTACCTTGTTTGTAGTGTCAGAGCGTACACCTCTGATCAGTTTAAAAATGATAAATCTCTCGAGTCTCACCTGCAATTTACAAATTGTGGGTGCAGAACCTACAAATTTTCCGCGTCAACGAGCGGAAAACTGTTGTCTGCACAAAGGTATTGAATTAATAAATTTTAACAATTGTCTTTCTATGTACCCTTTTCACTTATTACATTATCTATGTTCTTGATACTTGAAGGCTACTGTACTATACTTGAAGGATACTTGAAGTGCACTGAACGTATAAATTAAATAATCTTCCTTTTTTTCAATTTTCACTGCCCTACCTGTGGTCTTGATACTTGTTTACCTAATTACCTTTTATGTGTTACACTGCCCCTTTACTTTTTAATATGCGTTATTGTAAACTGTACAAATTAACCTCAGTGTGTTATGATGCACAAATAAAGAGATACAGAATTGATCAGTTTTGCCGTTTATTACTGTAACAGGTGGTATGCAATATGCATAACACTGATAATGCAGGAGATGTGGTTCATGCATAGGTAACATTTAATGTAACGTTAAGTCTGTCAAATCGATTAATCACATCCAAAAAAAGTTGTTTATATAACGTACATTTCTGTATATTTATAAATATATATAAATGCACATACATACGTGTGTATATATCAGACCAAAGGGACAATCCTTCTTTTCCTTCTTACTGCTGCTAACCAAGCTCTTTGACGCCGCTTTGTTAACTCTGATATCAAGGTGCGGTTTTCCAGCGGGAAAGCTGAAAAATCGCACTCCATTCAAATTATTTTTCCATGCCGGTCATGAGTACGAGTATGGCAGTTAATTACACAACCAGCTTTTACCATTGTAACTTATTTTTTAGCTCTAGATAGCAAACAAAACAGTCTATTATCAATCCAATACAATACATACAGCAGCGTCCGTGTCCCAAAGTCCCAGAATGCATTGCGTTGCTGACGTCATGTTCCCAGACTCTATTATGAGAATAAAGTCAAAATGTTTCGAGAATAAAGTTGAAATGTTTCGGGAATAAAGTTATAATAGGCCTACTACAAGAATAAAGTTGAAATATTACAAGAATAGGTTGAAATGTTTCGAGAATAAAGTCGAAATATTAGAAGAATAAAGTCGTAATACTACGAGAATAAAGTCGAAATTGGCCTACTACTGAGGGACAGGAGAAGTCTCGCGAGATTACTGCCCTCTACAGGACTGGGGTGGAATTACAGCTCAGCGCTTACTTGACGCTCGAGCACGTCGTTCAATTAGCTTTCAGTTATTTTACCCGTACTGTTCACAACAGTCTGTTATGCTGTTTGAGATTACAAACTGGTGTTTGTCATCATATGATTATCAATAGTGTACGGTGGCCGAGACATCAACGCGCTGCAGTTTAGGAAAACACATGCAAAAAAAAGTATGGGAGGAAATTGAGACTCCAAAATGAGATGCACTAAAAACTATCCATGTACTGCATACATTTTATAGATGTATTTTACTAGCCACAAACAAATGCCTTTCAATTTGAGTCTGTAGAATTTGGTGTAGAATTGTTCTGCATTAATGTATCATAAATTGCTGAAGAGGTTTGAATGAACGCTTGATCCACAAATGCACATTTGAATCACTATGACAATTTGATAAAAACGATAACATTTGTATTCACAAATATGTCTCTACTTGAACAAAATGCTGCACATTAATGTAATTATTTTGCATGCATCTATGAATCATTTTGAGTCTAATTGCATCCCATACAAAAGTGCCAGTCTGGTTTGGCTCAGCTCAGATATCAGAAGGACGGTGTGGACTGCTGAGAAGATCAGGGTCGTTTCGCTCGCACTTCATGTTTGCACCTGAATGTTCTTAACTGATGAATGGACATCTATCCCCTGTTAAAAGTCATCAACAATCCGGCACAGAGAAAAAAAAAAAAAAACATTCGAAAATTTTTCGATAATACTCGAAATTCTATAATTTGAGGGACTGTCTCTAAAGTTACACGCGATATTGGTATAAACTTTTCTAAAGTCAATAGCATTTAAGGAGAAAGACTTACAGTCATAAAAAAACCTGTAATGCGTTCATCTAGTTGTCAGCTATAATGCACACCTTATACATTTTTAAGATTTATTAAAATAAATTGTAAATCATTTAGTTTTAACACTTTCAGGCACATTCCTGTTAAATCTTCTTTCTTTTCTTTCTTTCTTTCTTTCTTTCTTTCTTTCTTTCTTTCTTTTCTGGCTGTTAACGTTAATAATGAGTTTTAATGTCGGAAATAATTTCACCATCACAAACGCATCTAATATTCTCTCTGAAAAGCTCGATCCATGCATATACACCTACACACACTCGTGCATACATATAAACTCTCTGCATACAAACACACCTGCACATACTCGCATGTACATGTAAACATGATCCATGCATACAACTATTAAACACTCCTATATGTGTTTAAATATAAACAAATCCTACGCGGCGCCTCATATTTGTGCACTTTATTTACTGTACCAATATGTTAAATAGGCATTTGAACTTAGCTTTATTGTGTGTCAAAAAACTTGACACACAATAAAGGCCTGTGAGAGTCTGTGTAAGGATGGATTCACCATTTGAGAAGATTCTCCTCTCGCCGTTTTGCAAAGAAGGACATTGACTGTGAAACTATACGAAGAGATGAAGCTAAGGTGTTAGTTTATGTTCTACTGTATAGTGTATTTGATTTTCAGTGCAAAATGCGGCCTAATTGCAATGATGTACTGGAAGATTTTACAATGGGGTGAGAAATAAGTATTGTCATGAATGTGTAGTACTTGTCTCATGTGTTGCGTTTGGTCATTATATTCATGTACTAAAAATAAAAAACTGTGCAGTGTCTAAGTGGTTCAAACCGATAAAAACTGAATGAACCATGTGTGTGCCACATGGTCCCAAAATTGGGTTTTGTTACATTATTGTAATAGTTTTGAATGAAATGCATCGTCTTGCAAAAGATCTGTTCTGATACTTTTGTGTGTGAATGTGTTAATTCTGTCTAGTGCTTTGACTAAATGAGCCTTGTTTTTAAAATTGTGTCTAAGCGAACATAAAGGGAAGGGGGTAATATTATCTGTAAAAGTGTTAGGTGGCCCAACGATATGTTTCGACTATGTCTTGAAAACAGGTAAAAAACAGGTTTGTTGTTTTTTTTTAGGAAATTTACACTCATGATTATGAAACTTAACCAACAAAATAAATAGATTAAAATCAAAAACGTTGTTATTCATATAAAAATTTTCAAAATGAAACTGAGTACCTTTTTCTTTGATAAACATCGAAGCATCAAACCTTAACTTTATAAGATCTGGGGGACAGTTTCTAAATGCAAAAAGAGCAAAAAGAGCAATTAACATCAGTATCCTTCTTAAACTTACTGAGAAGATATTAAACAGGATAGAATTGATGGATTATTTTGAAAGGGATTTATTTTACTTTGTTACAAACACTTGTGAGGCAATAACCAAACATTTTCCTACTTAGTATTTCTAACCAATTTAGTCCAATAAGCAATAAAGCAACCTCCTTTAAAAATAGAGAACGAATAGATTTGTCATTTTTAGTCTGTGAAAAACAAAACTGACCACATATTGTATCAGTTAGACTGACTATGGGCATATAAACCAATATCACATTTCTAAATAAGGAAGCAATACCAGAATTAATTGTAGAGAAAATGAGAAATTTCCTCGGGAGTCACATGAAAATGAAAGCTTACAAGAAATTCATCAAATGTCATGTAAACAAATGACAAACAACAATACTCTTATCAAACCAGCTTTTGTGTTTATAAAATTCAACGATTGCTCCAAAGAAAGTAGCGCTGGAGAGAAAAAATGTGCTTATAGATCAGTTTCCAAGCCAAAAAAAGCTTGAGCATGAAATGCAGATTGCTTCTCAATCTTGTAATCACACATTAGTAAAAAAAAAGAAAGACACCAAAGTTGGTCCAAAATGATTTTAGGAATAAAATTCCACAAAGATGGTTTGTTCAAACAACATTTTAACCAATTAATTGTGAGAGTATTAGTTAAATCCAGAAAGTCAAGTCCACCGTTTTTAAAATAATTTATGACAACAGATTTACAAATGCAGTGCACATGGTTTTTCCATAAAAAAAAATGTAATAAAATCTGATCAATAGTTTTATTGTCTAGATATATAGTCGAAGCGATATAGATTAATTTAGAAACTTTTACGGCTGCACGATATACTTTACGACTTTCATCGAGAATGATGTCACATGTTGTTAAACTGATGAAGAGGTTTTCCTTATTTTTATTTGCATGTGTTTTCTTCAGTTGCAGCTCTCTCGATTGTTAACCCGCATTTTAACAGTTTACCGCACTTGTTATTCTTCTAGTTATTTCCTTGTCTACATTTACGCCTATAGGTCCGGCGCTACATATAGACAAAGCAGGCAGTAAAGGTCAGCAGGGTTTTTCAAACCGGTTCTGAGAGCACCCCAAGCACTGCACATCTAAAGCTGGTGTGTCAGATGAGACATACAAAATATGTGGTGCTAGTGATGCTTGCAGGACTGGTTTGAAAACCACAGATCTAGGGTTTTTAGGAGGGGACTTCATAACCTGAGGGCATGATTCGGAAAAGCTAAATGGTCATAAAAAATAGTCACACTCATGATCTTCGGTTAAAAATGACCTGAAATGTACTTGAAATGGGGAAAGAATAAATACAGAACATGTTTATGTGTATAACCTACAAATCCCCAACAATGCAAAAAAATTGCACAGAAATTAAGGGGTGAGACTTAATCAACACACCAACTCACACATGCATGGACACACACTTGTACACACACACACACACACACCTATGAACTGGTGTGACTGTAATACTGCAACTATGTAAAAAAAAAAAAAAAGTCAGATGTTAGGACTTTCACTTCACTTTCATATTGTGCCTAATAAAAAACTGTGCAGTGTCTAAGTGGCTCAAACAGATTCAAACTGAATAAACCATGTGTGTGTCACATGGTCCCAAAATTGGGTTTTTCTTAAATTATTGTAAAGTTTTGAATAAAATGCGTCGTCTTGCAAAAGATCTGAGATGTTCTGATACTTGTGTGTGTGAATGTGTTATTTGTGTGTAGTGCTTTGACAAAATGAGCCTTGTTTTTAAAATTGTGTCTAAGCAAACATAAAGGGAAGGGGGTAATATTATCTGTAAAAGTGTTAGGGGGCCCAACGATATGTTTTGACTATGTCTTGCAAACAGGTAAATCCTGCCCTGTGCAATTTAGAGCATTTCCCAATCTTGAGTCGAGAACCGGTTGCATTGGTTTCTTTCGGACTCGTCCGATATAAGAACCGATGAGCTGATGATGCATGTTTCAGAGCGAAGCTATCGAACAGTACATGATTTCTTACGACTGACACAGCACGTCTGAACAGAACTGCTTCTAGGACAACTGACTCTGTGCTAATGCTATGAGTATAAACCGAAGACTTGGATGAAGGACAATCTGACAAAACGTAAGCGTATTTAATAACAAATAAATAGTAATGGAATATGTATAGTTATGGTTTCTGCATTGACGACAACTATAGGTTAATTCATTTATTTTATATCTTAAATCCTCGTATATGCAGATCATCCCTTACGAAAGGAAAATATATTTACCAATATATTTCGTAAAATATATTGTGATATATTGTAATATATTATTTTCCCTTTTTATTTTCTAATATTTTATATATTTGTAATACATTTAATAATATATTGATGATACATATATTATATAATATATTGCAAAATATACAAATGATTGCCGCTTTCAATATATTGCAATATATTGGAAAAAATAAATATATATAAGAATATATGCCTAATATATTACATGATATTTTCCAATATACTGCAATATATTTTTGTTTCATAAGTGATTGCATGTTACTGTATTTGTGTGCTTAGTTGAAAAACTTAATTGTAAACTTTTCAGATCATGACTACGATGTTCTAACTGACTGAAGTTATGATATTTTCATCCTGGGCTGGGGAAGATAGACTTTATAGACAGATACAGAACAATACAATTGAATCACAGACATGCATGACCTTTACATTTATTACTCACAAACTGACAGTTTTGATTGCCTTTTGAATAGCAGAAATGTAATTTTCCAACTATTTTTAAAACTGTAAAACATTATTATTATAATTTTTTTTACTAAATTTACACGCATGAGTTTGAAACCTAACCAAAAAAAGAAAGAAAGAAATATTAATAACAACAAACACTTTCTTCCTTTTCACAGGGGTTGCAATTCCTTGCCAAGAGTTAGTTGCCTTCTTGAAGTTCCTATGATCACGCATAGATGGATCGTAAAGATATCTGTAAAAAAGTAGAAGTATCCAGAAAGTGAAGTCCACCGTTTTTAAAATAATTCATGACAACAGATTTACGAATGCAGTGCACACGATTCTTCCATTAAAAAATTAATAAAATCTGATCAATAGACTTAACAGTTTTATTGTCTAAATATACGGTCGAAGCAATATTGGCTAGTCTACAAAATCCTTCTGCTTTTGACAGAAGAACTCTACCTCTAAGGGGGCATGATATACTTTACGACTTTACATCATAACGTCATCGAGAATGACAGTCACATGTTGGCAAACTGATGAAGATGTGATTTGCATGTGTTTTCTTCAGTTTCAGCTTTCTGGGTCGTTAAGCCACATTTTTACAGTGTATATACTTGTCATTCTTCTAGTAATTTCCCTGTCCACCTTTATGCCTAGGGCCGGTTCTACATATAGACAAAGCAGGCAAATTATAGGCAAACAAAGTTTTTCGAACTGGTTCAGCAAACACCCCAGCACTGCACAATTGATTCGACTCTCACTAACTCATTAGCAGATGAAGTGTAAATGAGGTGCTAGTGGTGCTTGCAGGATTAGTTTGAAAATAATAGGTTACTGTTCATAACCTCGGTTCTATGAAACATAGAGTGGAGAGATCCACCTATGAGAAGAAGGGCATCTGACAAAAGAGAAAGTTTTTTATTGGTCTTTCAATGATGCTGGTTTTGGCCTGCAACTTCCCAGAACGAACCAAACCATGCTTATCTGGGAAAAACCTCTATGACCATGCCAAGAGCCCAGGAACCACAAGGAACCGACGAGTCCATAATTACTACAATGTCTCCAGAAAGCAAACTTGTTTTCTTCTGATTCCGCATTTGCCTCATCTTTTCCAGAACAGATCTGAAAGATATTGCACCTGTCTCCATCGTCTTCTTGCAAACAGGTCATGAGGTTCAAACACACCAGGTGGTAAAGCTGGTTTCCCTTTCAAAAGATAATGATGATTAAGCAAAAGAGGCTCCAGGTCATTAGGATTGTCGATAGCTTGGTAACTAGCCTGTCATTCAAAACAGATTCTACTTTATAGAAAACTGTGTAAAGTCCATCATCATATAAATTTTGTTGATGTAGAACAGAGCTGACAACCTTTTTTACAGAGCGTATCATTCTTTCCCATACACCACCATGTGAACCCAATGGTGGATTAAAGCTCCAATGAATTCCATCTTGTGACAACACTCCTTGAATTTTATCATGAAGTACAACCTCTACTGGGCCTTTTTAACAATTGAGTCAATGTGAATGTCCCATTTCAGGTCCTGAGAGATAGTGGTGTCCAGGAATCTGAATGACTCCACTCACACTGAATGTACAGTCATTTTATATTCCACAGGTTTCTCAGAGATGTTTCCATCTGGCCACCAAAGAAAGCAAAGAAATGTTATGTCTTCTTCAGCCACCTTAACTTGATGGAACATAGCCCGAATGTCACCCTTAAAAGTGATGGGTGCCTTTCTGAAGCGAGTGAGAACTCCAAGCAAAGAGCTGGTAAGGTTAGAGCCCTGCAGAAGTTTGTTGTTTAAAGATGTTCCTTGAAATGTAGCTCTACAGTTCAACTCCACGTAAATAGATCCCTTTCTTGGATGGTTGACACCGTGATGATGGAAGTACCATACTGTCCCAATTTCACAGTGCAGCTGTTCTTGAGATGCTTGTTCTGCATAGCCCTTGCTGATGACATCATTCATGTATCCCATTTTTTATTATGAAAATCATGGTTGTTTAGGAACTTTTTCTTCAATCCAGGGACCCATTGCTTTACCACAGCAAAGTTGTTAGGTAGATGGACTTATTTGGTCTTATAGGGAAACCTAAAACTATAGTTCCTATCTTCTAGGACCACTGACTGCTCCACGATTTCCATTAAGCTGATGTGCTCCCTCAACATTTCTTTCTTTACTATGTTCTCATTGAATTCATGATTGTACTGATTGATTAACATTTCCTACAATCTGCATCTCCATTCCTAATGCACCCCTGTTTCCATTCAATGGACCATTAACAACACATCCCAACACTGTCCTAACAGCATATGGGCCAGTCCCACAGCTGTTGACTATCTCCAAATGTTCCACTATCCTTGAAGCATTGCTACCAATCAGCAAGTCAACATTTGCTTTTATATTTGGTACTCCATACTTTTGATAGGTATGGAAACTTAGCCAAACCTTATCAAAATGTTATCAAGTTGTCAGTACTAACTGGCATTTTCTGCTGTGTGAGTTCCTCAGGAAGCTAACAGAAGTTATTGCCATTCAGACTAAATACTTACAAGCCAGTCAAGGAGTAAGCTGGAACCATGGCCTGATGTCCCATTGTACTAAGCCAGAATGTGACCTGTTTACTTGAAATATTCAGCTTCTGCCTAATCTGTTCTGTGCAGAATGTAGCTGAACTACCCAGATCCAAAAAAGCTAATGTTTTTATGACTTTTTGTTTCCTTTGATGGATTTAACTTGTACTGGGAGAATGAACAATGCCCATCAGTCCTTACCAACCCCTGTATGCCCACATGTTTTGGAAAACCCTAACTTGTTATAAGATTACGACTGGTTCACTGCTGCTGATTGCCTTTTGATGCGAAACACTGTAGGTTGAGCTCGATGACAAAGTTTGCATTTCAGGCACCCTTTACAATCTTTGCTCTTGTGCTCAGTACACAAGCATGAAAAGCAAACTCCAGTTTCCCTTAGAAAGGGAACTCTTTCTTTGAATTCTTGAAAAAGCAGCATGTCCCTGAGCTTGGTATGAGGGGTAGGACAGTAGCGTGAAGACCCCCCGAAATTGTCCTTGTTCCATTCCTGCAAAAGAGAAAGATAATGTTATTGAGATGTCCTTAATGCAGCCTATGGCTAGAAGAGGGGTATTCTCCCCTCTAAATGCGACGGAGAGAATAGCAGTCCCCTCTTTAATTTAAGTAGCAGGGGTGTTCATCCCCTGCTGAGGGATGAACAGCAGTCTCCTGCAGCTATAGCAGTAAATGGTGTTCTCTCCAGCTGGAGAAAACAGCAGTCCCTTTTTCTTTTGAGGGGTGTTCGTCCCTCACTTCAGGGATAGAACAGCTGTCCCTTACCGTTATAGCAGCAAAGGGTGATCTCCCTAGTGGGAGAAAGCAGCAGTCCCTTTTTTTCTTTTTCTTTTTTGAGGGGTGTTCGTCCCTCGCTTGAGGGATAGATTTGTGGCCATTATTGGAACTGCAAATGTTGAATAAACCCCGAACACACATGATCGTTATCGTGTGGTGAATCTGGCCAATCGCGAACAGCTGTGTCGTCATCAGCACTCCTGCAGTCACTGTAGAGAAACTGCAGTGGCTGAATAAGCCGGCTGCTCTCAAAACACTCTCACAGTACTTGATGCCACGCGTGACGGTCATGTGGCGTCGGCACAGTCTCTAGTTGGACACTGCTTGAAGTCAGATTGCGATCGGTTTGCACAGTGCTGTGTGAAGTCGAACGCACCTAATGCCTGATACTCAGCAAGTCAGCTGCCTAAAGAATCAGATGCAGCCAGTACTTCTCACTAGTGATTCCCGATGGTTTTAGAGGATAGTTAGTCCTCGTCGCCACCTGTTGTTCAGAGAATGGTACACCAGAGTTCTTACTCCTTTAAGTAAAATCCAAGCCCTTCCAAGGACATTTCAATTTCCCACACTTTACGTCCTTTTAATTATCTTTTTACACACATACTCTTACCTTAGTTAAGCACACACACAGATACCCCAAGGACACCCTTACTTGTAAATTGTTTGGATTTTGAAGGCACATTACCAATTTGCATTGTTCTAAACAAAAAAACATCAAATTGCCAGCAGGCCGCGCATTTGGACCAGTACAATGGTTTGTATGAATGTCCGTACATTTATTTGAATGTCCTTAGATTTTTGTCACAATGATGCTTATCTTTTTTTTTGTGGGGGAATGACACGTCATATTCATACATCCTACAATAGGTGATTTTAGTAGCATAAACAAGATGGTTAATCCGTTCGGGATTTAACGTACAGAACCGAGCAACAAACATTCCTGATTAATGGCTGATGATTATACTGATACTATATAGAACAGTCTCCCAGAAAGGATGGGTTATAAAGGAAACTAATCTAATGTAAACAATATGTAAATTATCATGCTGCTTTTTTTGCATGAGCATGTAAATCTCCTCAAATGGCCTGGGCTGCGTTTCCCTAAGCATATCATAGAAACTATTTTATACTATAAATATATTTATTATTTACATCAGATGTGTTAAAGGGGTCATATGATGTTGCCAAAACGAACATTGTGTATTTGGTGTAATGCAACATGTTTATGCGTTTTAAGTTTTAAAAAACACATTATTTTCCACATACTGTGCATTATTGATCCTCTTATATGCCCCGCCTTCTGAAACGCGAGGTGTGCTCTGATTTGACAGCTATCCAGTGTATTGTGATTGGCTGAATGCCTCAAGCATGTAATGGAAAATGTAATGCCCCTTAACACCGTGATGCATGCGTCTCGGCACGACGAGACAAAACCAATAAAACCCATTACAAACAAGGTAGTTGTTTCATCCAGTGGGGATATAATTACTGATTATAAAGACTTGTACTGTGTTTTTAATTGTTGCATTGCATCACGCCACGTAATCATAAAACCATATCTGGATTAGTGATAGGAGAAACAACAAGAGCTAATCTACACTGCTTAAAACTCACGTTTGAATCATCAGTGGCAAATCTTTTACATATGTATACGTACTTACAGACTGTGAGTGATAAGCACCAGACTGTCCTTGCAAAGTTGTAATTGCCCCGCTTTATAGAAACAGACACCGACATTGTAGGCTACTCTCTGAAGAAAAACAGTCCTCATCCTACTAAAAAAATCTAAATATTTGGGTTGAACTGTTCTGGAACAGTGTTGTAGATACAACTGTCACAGCGTGAATCACAGCGTGAATCAAAGTTACGCCTTCTTCTTTTTTTTCTTTTCTTTTTATTGGTGAACTTTTGGCCGATGTTGTGCAAACCTTTTTATCTAGTTTTAAACTGGTGCTCTGTCATCCAGTTTCATTTAAACATAAAATAGAAGCTGTGTGTTTAGATGCAGAATTGCATGTCTAACTTTGGATTTCCCCCTTATTCTTCAGAGGTCTAAGTTTACATCCAGTAATTGTCTAAAGCTTCCGTGACATTCGAAATAGTTACATATACAATTTTTTTTTTCGTGTCTTATGGTCAGGTTTTGGGTGACTTATGATTTGTTGCTCTACTCAGTAAAAGATGGCTGTGGAAATGTCAGTTACTTATTACCTGTGCGCTTCTAGTATTACAGATGTACAACATAAATTAACTTTAAATGCACTGAAGTAGTATTTTCATGCTCCAATAACATCTTGACGGTGCACTCCATACATCTGAACAGATATAACTACAAATTTAGCTAAAATGTATATCTTCAGGAAGTGTGCATGCACCACTAGAGTAATATCTGAAACTTTTTTTTCAGTGGGAATGAAGGTTACACCCTGACGGTTCTGTGAGCATTTGATAAGCAGACAGCAACTTTCTGACACGTGGGTTTCAACACACACACACCCTCTCTCTCTGTGAACTCAAACGAGCTTCTTCCTGCTCTCATTTACATCAGAAATCAGCCCCCAGCGAAGGTAATGTCGCTCTCTCTATATAACTCTATATAACAACTTGGAAATTATTAGAAATCAATGTGATTTAAGAGTTACTTGTCATAACTTCAACATTATTTGACTGGGAATTTATTTTATTTTTCACTACAAACATAACACGGTTATTCGGTTTTGCACATTTTACTCAAATTTGAGGGTTTTTTAGGCGTTAAGAAAAACAGGAGTAAAAAAACTCTCATATGTAATGATGCATTTCTAGCTGCAACAATGCATTAGAATGATGTGTATTTAAGACTGCAAACAGACTTTTTAGTCTTCAAACTATGAAAGTGATCAGATCTGACCGTGCTGAAGGTGAACTGTGGAGTCACTTGTCTCTAGATCTGAAGCACGATGACATCTCAGGTCTCAAAGACGGTCCTGCGACTGGAGGCTGAAGACGTCCAGGCACTGAAAGATGGAATTAATTTTAAGAAACACCCAGAGGATGGTAAATGTTACATCATTTACAAAAGCAAAGACAAAATTCGAGCATGTAGGAACCAGTGCAAACACCAGGGAGGACGCTTCAGTAAAGACATAGAGGACTTGGATGGCCGGTGGGTGAACAACAGAACACTGATAATAAGTAACATTTATAATGTTACAAACATTTCTATTTCAAATAAATGATGTTCCTTTGAACTTTTTAATTCACACAAAAATATTCAGCAGCACAACTGTTTTCAACGATGATGATAATGCAGCAAACAGCATATTATGATTTCTGAAGATCATGTGACGGTGAAAATTCAGGTTTGATCACAGGAACAAATTAAATTTTAATAACAGTAAATCCATGCAAGAAAAAGCTATTTTGAATTGTAAAAATATTTAACATTATTAATAATATAATATTATAAAAAAAAAATCATACTTAATCACAGGAATCATTTACATTTTTATAGTATACTCACACTGAAAACAGTTATTTTAAATTATAATATAAATTATAATAATATTTGAATATATTACAGTTATCACTGTATTTTTAATAATATAAATGAAGCCTTGCTGAGCAGAAGAGACTTCTTTAAAAAAAAAAAATAATAAAAACACATTTAAAAATCTAATTAAATCCTGTAGAAATATTTGGTAACACTTTACAATAAGGTTCAATTAGTTAATATATTAACTAACATGAACAAAACAATCCATTTTTATGTTATTTAATGAAAATGCAGTCGTTCATTGTTAGTTCATGTTAATTCACAGTGCGTTAACTAATGTCACCAAGCTTAACTTTTGATTTTAATAATGCATTAACATGAACTAAATGCTGTTGTAGTATTGTTCATGCTTAGTTCATTTTATCTAAAGTAGATTTCTGAAAACATATTGTAAAGTGTCACCAAATATTGATTACAAATGAATCATTAAATATGTGCGCATGTGTGTTTGCATAACAGAACAGTGCGCTGCACCAAACACTACTGGAAACTTAACGTGGCCACTATGGAGTACGTCAACCCTCCGGACAGCTTCATGCAAGACGAACTTGGTAATGTCACAGTTATTTAACAAGAGTGCTGTGAAAACAATTTCATACACTCTTGTTCTTCATTGGCATCAGTGGTTCTATAAAGAACCGTTAACATCCAATGAACCTTTCCATTGCATTTGTTCTTTACACTGAGAAACTTCTACTGAAAGGGGAAACAAAAATGGTTTTGAAACCTTTATTTTAATGACATTTGAAGTCATTTTAATTGCAGCTAATATACAGTCTTGTTCAAAATAATAGCAGTACAATGTGACTAACCAGAATAATCAAGGTTTTTCGTATATTTTTTTATTGCTACGTGGCAAACAAGTTACCAGTAGGTTCAGTAGATTCTCAGAAAACAAATGAGACCCAGCATTCATGATATGCACGCTCTTAAGGCTGTGCAATTGGGCAATTAGTTGAATTAGTTGAAAGGGGTGTGTTCAAAAAAATAGCAGTGAGGCATTCAATCACTGAGGTCATCAATTTTGTGAAGAAACAGGTGTGAATCAGGTGGCCCCTATTTAAGGATGAAGCCAACACTTGTTGAACATGCATTTGAAAGCTGAGGAAAATGGGTCGTTCAAGACATTGTTCAGAAGAACAGCGTACTTTGATTAAAAAGTTGATTAGAGAGGGGAAAACCTATAAAGAGGTGCAAAAAATGATAGGCTGTTCAGCTAAAATGATCTCCAATGCCTTAAAATGGAGAGCAAAACCAGAGAGACGTGGAAGAAAACGGAAGACAACCATCAAAATGGATAGAAGAATAACCAGAATGGCAAAGGCTCAGCCAATGATCACCTCCAGGATGATCAAAGACAGTCTGGAGTTACCTGTAAGTACTGTGACAGTTAGAAGACGTCTGTGTGAAGCTAATCTATTTTCAAGAATCCCCCGCAAAGTCCCTCTGTTAAAAAAAAGGCATGTGCAGAAGAGGTTACAATTTGCCAAAGAACACACCAACTGGCCTAAAGAGAAATGGAGGAACATTTTGTGGACCGATGAGAGTAAAATTGTTCTTTTTGGGTCCAAGGGCCACAGGCAGTTTGTGAGACGACCCCCAAACTCTGAATTCAAGCCACAGTACACAGTGAAGACAGTGAAGCATGGAGGTGCAAGCATCATGATATGGGCATGTTTCTCCTACTATGGTGTTGGGCCTATTTATTGCATACCAGGGATCATGGATCAGTTTGCATATGTTAAAATACTTGAAGAGGTCATGTTGCCCTATGCTGAAGAGGACATGCCCTTGAAATGGTTGTTTCAACAAGACAATGACCCAAAACACACTAGTAAACGGGCAAAGTCTTGGTTCCAAACCAACAAAATTAATGTTATGGAGTGGCCAGCCCAATCTCCAGACCTTAATCCAATTGAGAACTTGTGGGGTGATATCAAAAATGCTGTTTCTGAAGCAAAACCAAGAAATGTGAATGAATTGTGGAATGTTGTTAAAGAATCATGGAGTGGAATAACAGCTGAGAGGTGCCACAAGTTGGTTGACTCCATGCCACACAGATGTCAAGCAGTTTTAAAAAACTGTGGTCATACAACTAAATATTAGTTTAGTGATTCACAGGATTGCTAAATCCCAGAAAAAAAAATGTTTGTACAAAATAGTTTTGAGTTTGTACAGTCAAAGGTAGACACTGCTATTTTTTTGAACACACCCCTTTCAACTAATTGCCCAATTGCACAGCCTTAAGAGCGTGCATATCATGAATGCTGGGTCTTGTTTGTTTTCTGACAATCTACTGAACCTACTGGTAACTTGTTTGCCACGTAGCAATAAAAAATATACTAAAAACCTTGATTATTCTGGTTAGTCACATTGTACTGCTATTATTTTGAACAAGACTGTATAAATGTGACCTTGGACCACAAAACCAAAATGTATGGTTTGTTAGGATCGGACACTATTTGGCCGAGATACAATTATTTGAAAATTTGCACACACAAAAAATCTAAATATTTAGAAAAAAATCATCTTTAAAGTTGTTCAAATGAAGTTCTAAGCAATGCATATCACTAATCAAAAATCAAGTTTTGATATATCCACAGTAGGGAAATTTACAAAATATCTTCATGGAACATGATCTTTACTTAATATCCTAATGAGTTTTGGCATAAAAGAAAAATCTATAATTCTGACCAATACTATGTGTTTTTGGCTATTGCTACAAATATACCCCAGAGACTTCAGACTGGTTTTGTGCTCCAGGGTCATATATAACTTGTTGATGGATATTGACTGAATCGCTGTGTTATTGTCTTACTGTAGAGGCAGTGCTGTCAGATACTGACGGTAGTTTAGAGCTGCTGGAGTTGAATCCTCCAGACCCCTGGACCGCAGAACCCCGAGAATCACAAGAGCTACACGCCGGAGAGATTACGGTAGGATCAACACCCAACTGTGATCTCATTAACATCACATTCATTGCTCGAACACACCAATAACACTCTTAAAAATAATGGTGCTTCAAAAAGATCTTCAAGCGATGCCATAGAAGAGTTTTAGTGTACATATGCACAAAATGTTTGCTAGACAAACCATGTATTTCTGATGTAAACCAACTGCTTGAACAGAACATAAAGCATGTAAATCATTGTTGACTAATTAAAAGTCTTGTCTCACACATCCACACCTTAGTGTACACACTGCACCAATTACCATTGGATTCCTTCCTGGTCAAAGAAAACTACAGAAGCTTGATTTACATCCCGGAACATTCCTTTAATATTTGTCTAAACTGTAATGAAATACCAAAGAAAAACCAATACGGAGATGACGTCACTGAAGCACAAATGATGCATGCAAATATTAACTTATCTGTGGATATAACTTTTAAGATTGTTGATTTATAATACACAATGAACAGAATGCATCCATTTAACTTACACTGAATTATATTTCTCATATTTATGACGTATTATAAGTCTCATGCCTTCACTCGATCTCTCAGTTTTAAAAAAGGATTGCCCTATCTCTGTTTTACAATTTATTTTCAAGGTTTTTGGAAAAGACCAACTCTGTTGGAGCACTTTCTGTCAGGGTTTGGCAAGGAGGAACTCAAATGCAGACAGGAAACACAACACGAAGGGTTTATTTACAAAAAGGGGAAAAACAAAACCCACGAGGGGGAAAACACGGAGTAAGGTAAAGACTAAATAACTAAACAGGACTGGGCTGACAAAACAAACTCTTAAACACCAACTACAAACAAACACTCACGGTAATACAAGGACTTCAGAGGTACAGAAACAATCACAAATGTGGAATAATCTCAGACGTGGAACAATCACAAATGATGAACAATGAACCGACGAAAGACAGAGCACACTGGGAGATGTGGCACAGATAGGACAATCACGACAAGACTAGGATAACAAGGGGGGCGGGGCAAGGGAATGAGACAACACAAGCACATGGCCCAAAGACAAGGCCATGTGCTTGAACACAAAACACGGGTCTGCCATGATCCTGCCTCAAGACTAGGAAAAATCAAGGACACGAGGGCAGAATCATGACAGAACCCCTCCCTTAAGGAGCGACTTCCAGACGCTCCTCAAGGGAACATCAAACACGGGACATGACTGACATGACAGACTGGGACACCGACACAAACCAACAAGACATGACAAATAATAACAAAGGCAAACATAAATACACAATGGCAGGGTTGGGGTGACAAATAAAAAAAAACAAACAGGGAAGGGGAGGAGGCGGGACAAAAGTTCATGGGGGACAGGAGTCTTAGGAGGGCGGGCCGAAGGCTGACGACGAGGGGTCCGGGCAGGTCTGGGTGGTGAGGGGTGGGAAGGGGTCTCGGGACAACTGACAGAGGACATAACAGGAGGGGTCACAGGACACGGGGCAACCTTTACAGGACGAGGGGCGACAACAGCTGGACGAGGGGCGACAACAGGACAAATGACAACATCAGCTGGACACGGGGCGACAACATCAGCTGGACACGGGGCGACAACAGGACACGGGGGGACAACGGCTGGACACTCGGGATTTCTGGGGACAGGGTCAGGGGACAAGACAGGACTGACGGGGACTTCTAAAATTTGAACAAGACGGGACAAATAATCAGACAAAGACTTAGCGGCAATAATAATGGGCATCTCCTTACGAGATGAGACAGACTGTAGAAGAGTTTCTGCTGCAGAGTCGGCCGCAGCTCTCTCCTCCGCTCTGACGACTGCAGACTTGAATACAGCTCTCTTCTTTGCCGGCTCGGGCACACCAGCGCTCACCGCTGCTGGCTCGGGCACGCTCACCGCTGCTGGCACGGGCACGCTCACCGCTGCTGGCACAGGAGACCTCGCCGACTCAGGAGGAGACAGGGTCACAGGACCGGCAGGCCCCTTCTTCCTCTTCCTCTTTGGGCGCGGTGCAGGGGCCACAGCTGGGTCCGAGGCGGGTTGGGGGAGTTTGGTCTCGGGCAGGGCAGACTCGGACGCCGAAGACTCTGAAGCTGACTCCCATGAAAACCATCTCCCTCGCTTGTTGGGGAGACTGAAGGTAGTGGGAGGTGCCTCAGGATTTTGGGAGGGACTTGCCTGATCCCCCAGGGTTGCCACGGCCAGGACACGACCCTCTGGGATCGTTGGCAGCTGGGTAGGTGGAGGGGACCTCTGTGGCTCCTCCTGGGAGACGCTCTCCCACAGCCGGGCATAATTTTGGAGAATCCATTCCCCCTCGGGCGAGTATGGGAGGGTGACCCCCTTCCTGTCGGTGGGGGATGACATCCAACATTGACGACGAAACTCCAACAGGTCTTGGAGCTCGGAGGACCTCCTGCCTGCTGAGTTCCTTTTTGGTCGGTTCATTCTGTCAGGGTTTGGCAAGGAGGAACTCAAATGCAGACAGGAATCACAACACGAAGGGTTTATTTACAAAAAGGGGAAAAACAAAACCCACGAGGGGGAAAACACGGAGTAAGGTAAAGACTAAATAACTAAACAGGACTGGGCTGACATGACAAACAAACTCTTAAACACTAACTACAAACAAACACTCACGGTAATACAAGGACTTCAGAGGTACAGAAACAATCACAAATGTGGAATAATCTCAGACATGGAACAATCACAAATGATGAACAATGAACCGACGAAAGACAGAGCACACTGGGAGATCTAAATAGGGGAACTAATCAAGACACGACAGGTGGCACAGATAGGACAATCACGACAAGACTAGGATAACAAGGGGGGCGGGGCAAGGGAATGAGACAACACAAGCACATGGCCCAAAGACAAGGCCATGTGCTTGAACACAAAACACGGGTCTGCCATGATCCTGCCTCAAGACTAGGAAAAATCAAGGACACGAGGGCAGAATCATGACACTTTCAATCTGGTTTTAAGGCTGAATCTTCTCTTTTAAGAGTGTTAAACGACTCTGTGGTCCTCGTTCTCTTAGATTTATCAGCTTCTTTTGAGACTTTTACCCATTCTGTATCAATCAATAGACTGAAATCTTGGGTGGGTCTCTCTAAAGTGGCTCCAGTTATTTTTATCTGTCAGGAAATACGTGTTTAGGCTACAATAAGTTTTATCTTCCACTTCTTCCCTTCCCTGTGGCTTTTCACAATCCCTTTTTTCATTATAAATGCTACCTCTGGGATCTATTTTTTAGAAAACATAAGGTGTAGTTTCACTTTTATGACGATGATACTCAAATCTATTGACCTTTTATGGAAAAAAAGCTATTTTTTCCTGTCTAGATGAGGTTAAATCCTTCTTATCTCAAAAAATTGTATCCTTAAATGAGGAGAAGACTAAAGTTGTTTTTGGCCTTTCAGAAAATAAGCATTTCATTTTGACCTGGGATCTCTAACAGCTTTTAGGTCTCTGGTTGGAATCTGGGTGTTATTTTAAATGGCAAATTTCCACTGTGATTTGGTCCAGTTTTTATCAGCTCAAATGAAATATTTCTTCACTGATAAGACTCTGGAGATGAAGGTGCATGGTTTTATTACGTCAAGTCTCCATTACTGTAACTCATTATACTGTGGCATTTCAAGAGCTCAAATTTCTCATCTTCAACTAGTCCAAAATTTAAAGTCCAATCCTGCCTCTAGATTTCTTTTAAAAAAGAAAAAAAGGGATCACGCCACTCCGCTTTGAAAGCCCCTTCATTGGTTGCCTGTTCAATGTAGAACACATTTTAAAATCATATTATTTGTTTTTAAATCTTTACACGATCAATGACCAGGCTACCTATCTGAAGATCTGGTGACCAGAAATGACAGAGTCTCTTTTAAAAACGCAACTGTTTTCATTGGCGTATTAGGTTTTACATTCCTTCCTATTATATCTTCCATATCTGTGTTTTATTTTATTCTATAATTTCTTTATTTTGTTCTTATGATGCTGCTTCTTTTGTGAAGCACTTTGGTCAGTCTTGTGGCTGTTTTAAATGTGCTTTCCTACCGTAAATATATCAAAACAGAATTTTTGATTGGTAATATGCGTTGCTAAGAACTTCATTTAGTCAACTTTAAAGGTGATTTTTCTCAATATTTAGAACTTTTTGACCACAGATATTCATAAAAATTGACACTTATTTTTTGTTTTGTGGTCCATGGTCACAAATAATGTCAGGATAAAGTATGACTTATATTCCATTATAAATTAAGTGGATTTAACATAGTGTTTATTGCATGTTTTAAATAATCATACTCAAAAGTTTTAGTAAAAGTGTTATAATGTGTTATTTTTGAGATTAAACAACATATTATTATTATACGTTTTATTTTTATTTATTTTTTTATAATGCATTATGCATTCATTATAAAAATTGGCTTAATCAAAGTGTTACCGATTTATTTTTCCAAATGTCCTGTTCATCGAAGAATCCTGTGTGTTCCAGTTGACCTATTTCACACATGCATGTATGGAGCTGAAAGCGGGGAACAAGCGGATGATGTTTGACCCGTGGCTCACAGGACCAGCATTTGCGAGAGGATGGTGGCTCCTTCACGAACCTCCGTCTGAAGCCATGGACAGACTCAGTCAGGCCGATCTCATTTACATCAGCCATATGCATTCAGATCACCTGAGGTTAGTGTCTGATCCACCATATTGTATTGTATTAAATTGTTTTATGCCATAAAACTGCACATTTTAAATATTTCTTTTTCTATCAGCTACCCGACTTTGCAACGTCTTTCCATGAAGCGTCCAGATATTCCCATTTACGTTGGAGACACTTCACGGCCAGTGTTTTGGTGAGACTGAAATCTAAAGCAGAGTTTGCTGCATTAAAAGGATGCACAATTAATCAAATTAATATATATATATATAACATACATAATTTATAATACACTCCTAGTTTATACGACTTCAAATTTAGATGGGATTTCTGATCATCATTTAGGCTAAATGTTATTCTAATGATTATTCTGGTTAGCCTACTGAATGGAATGGAAATTACATTATCATCTCAGAAATACTCATTTCAAAACATCAAATTCTCCAAGATAAACCTATGTCAGACATCAATGCGATACAGAGTGTATGGAATACTTAACTGATATACTGTAGGTTTATTTTTCCTTTTTATTCAAAATATTCCCAAACGTCTTGACTAAACCATGAAAACTGCAGCCTGATGTCACGGCAATTCATACATATTTTACAAGTTAATTGTAAGACCTCATCCGTATAAATGAATTTTGATGTGTGCTAAATCTTATGTATATTACGATTTGCATAATGACCTACACCTAACCCTGCCCCTAAACCTACCATCAATGTGGTCTAGACAAATCGCACAAAATCGTACGAGGTCGCACAAATTCATACGAATTAATACTTACGAATTGGTCTTGTGATACTGTTGAAATATCTCGATTCTTAAATATGTGTAAGCATATGCATTTCACATCTTTGTAGATTATGTTAGTTGATCTTTAATGGGCGATGGAGAAAGTAGCCTAATGGTGTAATATATTAATTCCAGATAAAAACCCGTCTTTTTACTTAAGTACCAGATATGGGTGTCATGGCATACAATATTTTTAACAAGACTGATTTTGTATTTAATCTGAAATGAATAAAAACTTTGTATGTTACTAATTATAAAACGGATAATTCCGGTCCTTGATTCTGATTGGTTAAGCCGCGTTCTAAGTTTCTTGGAATTTATGGCAGCCCCCCACCCCCACCCCTGTCAGTTACTGATTTGAACAGCAAAATGGCGGGAAATATCTGTAACTGTCAGTTTCACCTCACTATTACCTATAATGGTGTGACTTCAACTGTTACAGATTTAAAAAACAAAACAGTGGGAATAAATAGTCCCTAATCTCTAACACAAAGTATCATTTCAGCATAAAAGGGTTCTTCAGGACAACGCACTCTTAAAAATATAATTTTTTTATTGAAATCTGTGGTTCTGGAAAGAACCTTTAACATCCAAAGAACTTGTCCATTTCCCCAAAAGTTCATTTTTTAATTGTTCTTGAAACTGAAGTTATTTTAAGATTTGTTCAGTGAAAATTTATTTAGGTTATATATCCATCTTTTCTTTAAGAGAGAGATAGTGAATATGTGTTGATCTGGCCACAAAAGTGTCTTTTGCAATAACATTTCCCATGTACTGAGACCAAGATAAACATTCCCCAACCGGGTCTGTGGATTGACCGTGAGATTAAATCAGGAGAGTACACATCCTGTTTAGGTCATTAAGAGTATAAACCCCCAAAGTAATCCAATACTCTAAAAACTTGATTGGGATTGCATATTTGGAAACGAGACCTTTGTACTAATTGCAATTCATTCAAATGACACCAAACATGACTCTGAAAAACACTCTAATTCACATAAAAAGTGTTTGCATAAACATTTTGAGTGAACTCAGGAAATAGTGAGAAGTAGGAACAAATGTGAACGAGAAAGTGAAAGTTGTTTTAGTGGGGTATGGGAACTGATGCCTGAATGTTAAATCACTGGTTGTATTGTCCGTATCTCAGTTTTCGAGATTCTTTCAGCCTTACAGTTTGAACAACCTTGAGCATCAGCAGTAGTCTTTGTTCTTTGTGTCTGGATGTTTTAAGAGTAGCCATATGAAACGTGTTCATATGAAATGACGAGTTCCAATTTTAAAGTTACATTTTTTTGACATTTAAAAAAAGAAATGTACCTGTTGAGAGTTTGCTGATAGTCTGCTGGATCGTTCAGCTTCAGAGTTTAGGCTTCTTTAATCAAAATTTTCCCCACCCTTATTGTTTTTCAAATCTGTAACTTCCAGTAATGAGGTGGCTTTGGCATAGAGACAGAGCGCATTTAGTGCACGCCCACACATGAACAATCTAACCCTCTCCATTGACTTTCTATTGTGGGAGGCTTCCTCCTTGTCATTTCTGACTTATAGCAAAAAAACTGAACAATGTCATCAAACATCAGCATCAGGAAACATTCAAAATAAAATGTGGTTTTCTCAATATATCTCTCATCTTTTGATATGGTTAAAAATAAAGAATGTGTGTTGCCACTGTTGCCACTTGAACAACAAAAAGGCGGGAAAATCTGTAACTGCCAAAGCCACCTCAAAAATCAACCTTGAGTCGACTTCCACAGTTGTACATCTGAACAACAAACCGTTATATATGAAACCTTAAATGCACTTTTCTTTACTTTTTTTTGGGTCAACAGCTTAAAAATGTATTTTTTTTTTTTTTGATTGCTTGCTGTATGTCACTCAGCTGTTTTTAGACATTGTTCTGTTTTTTGCTACAAGTAAGAAATGACTAAAAGGCTGCTTTCCACAATACAAAGTCAATTCAAGAGGGTTATTGGAAGTTGATGTGGTTTTCAGATTATGAGGTGTGTTGCTCTGTCTCTGTTAACAGTTTGAAAAACAAAAAGGCGGCAAAATCTGTAACTGCCAAAGCCACCTCAATATTAACTATAATGAGTTTACTTCAACAGTTCTACCTTTGAACAACAAATCGTATTATATATAAACAATCAAAATATTATTTTGGGGTTGTACAGCCCTATACATCATTTTTAAATAAAAACATTGAAAATAAAAAAAGATTTACAGCATTTTATATGTTTATTTACCATCAGAGAACTATAAACATACTTATGTTTTGTTAAACTAAAATATTAACTTAAAATTTCTAGTAAATATTTTACGTCTAAGAGTTTTGGCTGACAACATTGTGTTTTTATTTTGTTGCAGGTATCTTGAGAAAAGTGGAGTGAATTTAACAAACGTCAACGTTGTGTCATTCGGCGTGTGGCAGAATGTATGTTTCTTTACTTTTCTTTTACTCTGTTTCACGTTATATTTTTCTTCATTTTGGCTTTTCCATCATTTGAAGGTTGACGAGCACCTGCGATTTATGATTCTGATGGACGGAGTTCATCCGGAGATGGACACCTGCTTGATCGTGGAGTATAAAGGTATTTTTACGCTCTTTTACACTGATGGGTTGTGTGTCTGGATACAATACACGCATACGAACACAAAAACAAAAACAGCATTATTTTCAAGGGCATGACAGAATTAGCCATTAATGTACAGCCTTAGAAATGCAGTTTGAACTGTTTCAGTGCCAACAAACTAGAAGCTAAATGACATGTACAAATAGTCATATTACTCACCAAGACTGCATTTATTTGATCAAAAATACAGAATAAAATGTGAAATATTATTAACTGTGAAGCTGAATTTCCAGCTTCATTCCTCCAGTCTTCAGTGTCACATGATCTTCAGAAATCATTCTAATATACTGATTTGCTGCTCTAAAAACATTTATGATTATTATCAACGTTGAAAACAGTTGTGCTGCTTCATATTTTTGTGGAAACAGAGATACATTTGATGAATAAAGTTCCGAAGAACAGCATTTATTTGAAATATAAATATTTTATAACATTATAAATGCCTTTAATGTCACTATTGATTAATTGAATGCATCCATGCTGAGTAAAAGTGTTCTCTTTTTTCAATAAATAAATATATAAATAAAAACTGCCTTATGTATTTATATTTTATTACATTTTATATTAATTTTATTTTTTTCTACTTATATAAAATGAAGGTTTTTAATAATATAAGTGTAATTTAAAATTACGTTAAAGACACGATTGTTATTTTAATTGACACTACAATTTACAATACTAATAAGTTTCTAAATTCTTCAGTTTTTTTACACCCTCAAGCTTTTATGTTGTTAGCAAGTGTGTTCATTTGACACTTACAAATCTGATAAAAAACTGACAACATCTGTCAACAAAAATTCTATAAATGTAACCCTGGACCAAAAAGTGTCCCAAACTTCTGAACAGTGTTACAGTAAGATTATGTTGAAATGGTGAAATGATGAAATTAACGGTGAAACTCAGTGTTGGTTAAAAGTTTGTATGAACTCAACAAATAGGTCACATGATCCTGAACACAGTGGACTGCACCAGACCAAACAATGGACGTCTTCCTCACGGCGTTGATTTGATGATGAGCGACTTCGCTGGTGGTGCCTCCGGTTTCCCCATGACCTTTCACGGTGGGAAATACACCGGTGAGTCACACGTGCCGCTTTAAACAGGTGCATTATGGGAGCTGCCGACCTTTTAGGACAGTCAGGAAATGCATAATGGCACAGAAACAAACAATGCTGTCTTTGTCTTTTCGACTGACAGAAAGCTGGAAGGCAGGTTTCATCAAGAACGAGAGGAAGAAGCTGTTAAACTATAAGACGCAGCTGGTGAGATCACTGCAGCCCAAGATCTACTGTCCGTTTGCGGGATACTTCACCGAAGCACATCCCTCTGACAGGTGAACACTTCTCTTACAATCAGCTTTATCACAGAAACTCATCCAGCCAGTCTATATTTAACTACTGCATGAAGCAACACACTGAAAACATCACTACTACAGTATATAACATCATTATTATTACTACTATTATTAATAAGATATTTCTAATTATTTATATATTTTTATTAATATCACTATTTTTAACAATTTATTTTAAGATATTTTAAATGCATTAATAATAATTATTAGTAGTAGTAGTAGTATTAATATTGCTAATAAATACTGTTCTTTTGAACTTTTTGTTCATTAAAGAATCCTGAAAAATAAAATGCATCATGATTTCCACAAAAATATGAAGCAGAAACATTGTAATATATAATAATCAGAAATGTTCCTAGAGCCACAAATCAGTATATTTCTGAAGATCATGTGACACTGAATGTGACTGGAGGAATGATGCTGAAAAGTCAGCTGTGCATCACAGGAATAAATTACATTACACAGATAATCATATAGAAAACAGATTTTAAATTGAAACAATATGTAAAAAAAAATGTATTCAAAAATTGACTGTAGTGTGTATATATACAGCCATCAAAGTATGAAATGTATGAACATGACTAACAGGTACATAAAGGAGACAAACATCAAGAACAGCGCAGCAGATCTGAATGAATCGATAAAGAAGAGCTGTCCGAACATCTTAACCTGGACTCCTTTACCCGGATCAGTCCTGGATTTGGCCCTCGCGCTACAGGACCCATCCAACAGGTGCGTTCACATGCTTTTTTATCAAAATCCCAAAAGGATAAAGCATTAATGTGTAGCATTAGAGCAGGCTGATGTATCCCGAGTGCATGAAATGTATTAACATTTGCAAGAACAGCATCTTTCAAACAATATGCAAAAACCCTTACATGAGAAGAAGTGTTATATTAGTACCATTGAGATTATTATTATTAACTTGAACTTTTTTGTACTTTCATTTTTTATTAATTGGTTAATATTGTATTTATAATTTTTTTATTTATTTATTGTTATTTTATTTGTCTATGTAGTTTGCATTTGTTTTAGGTCCCGTTAAACTAAAGTAAAATATTTGTAATATTTAATATATTTTTATATTAATATTAATATGATTATTACAGTTAAGATAATTATTATTTCCATTTTTATTTATTAATATAATATTTTTTAATTGTATTATTATTATTATTAATAATAACTTTATATTAATAAAAGTATCCTGACAAAAAATATACATATATTTTGTTTAATAAAAGTGTAATAAAAAATTTTTATTACTTTTTTATTTTTTTAAGAAAAGCTTTATATAGTTTGGGTTTTAGTTCTAGTTTTACTTATCCTGTTACAAAACATAGATTGAATAATTATGCATTTTATAAATTCATGTGATTATATGTAAACTATTTTATGTAGTCTCTGTTTTATTTTTATTCTTTTTGCATCTGTTCAATTTCCATTTCACATGAACTGTTGGCTGAAATTGACTGCACATCAGCCTGTTCATTAGCATGTTGCATGTCAGAATTATGTTGTTATGATCATATGCATGAGTGAATGAGCATGTCACATGTGTCTCTGTTATTATTTCTTCCCCTTTTTCCATCAACGTGATTTTCTTTTCTGGTTTTAATATCATAACCATAGGAGTGCTATCACTGAACCGCCCAAAGACACAAAGATCTTTAAGGACAGTTGGGACTTTGACTTATATTTGGACGAACTGAATGCTTCGATTTCAGCTGAAATCTTTAAATACAAAAGCTGGATCCAGTACTATTATAACTGGGCAGGATTTAAAGACTACAATCTGGTCATTCGGGTAAATCATATACATTATAGCCAAGCTTCTGGTGGATTTAACACATAAAGCTACTTCATGCATAAACAATCCCATAATCAGATGCATTAAATGAATTAATCTTCAAACTCTAACTCTCAGGTCATTGAGACGGATGATGATTTTGAGCCTCTGAAGGGAGGTTACGATTATCTAGTGGACTTTCTGGATCTTTCTTTCCCAGACGTGCGTCCGGAGAGAGATCACGCATTTGAGGAGGTATAAACTGAGCAGATTGAGATGCACGCTGAAGTCAAATTCAACCTGATGAGTTAAATGTGTGTGTGTTTCAGATCAAGAATCGAGTTAATGTGATGAGACATGTGGTTTTGAACGGCCGGCTGTGGGACGACCTGTACATCGGCTTCAGTAACAGAATGAGTCGAGATCCTGATGTTTATCACCACAAGTAATATACACGCAAACAACATCAACACAATGTGAAACAAGTGCATCAAATGAAAATAATATGGCAAAATCTGTAATGGAAATCTGATGCACGTGCATGTGTATTACGCCTATAATATTAATTTCATATCATGCATTTTTTTTATTGGCAGAATCATTTTCAGATAGATTTGCCTCTGTTGCAAATATTTATAAATATTTATATTTAGCTTTATTTACTTCAATTCAGCCTTATTTTTCTCAGATTCATAAAGCATTTTTTTAAATCGGATGAAAGTTATGTTTATTAGATCTATATTCATTCAATATTCAATATATCATATATTATTGTTTTCAGACAGTATTACCACTGTTGCATTTATTTTTAATATTTAGCTTAATTTTTTTTTTTGTACTTTAGCACTAATTACTTAAATTCAATTTTATTTTGTTTCAGGTTATTTTATTTTCTAATTTTAATTTATTTATTTATTTACGTTTTTCACTGAACATTTATATTGTTCATTGTTCAATATTTCTAACTGATCTAGTTTAACAACAACTACAACAACACTTACAAATATTTTGCATGACATGACCAACATTTCAAGTCAGAGACAAACATGTTGCATTCAGACATAAATCTGTGATTTTATTAATTTAACATAGTATTTACATGATACCCCAAGGCACTTAAAAATAATGTTTTTTTTATATAAAAAAAACAAAGTACATTTATACTTAAGTACTGTACTTGAGTACACTTTTTGAGTATGCTTACTTTACTTAAGCATAATTTTTTTCTGGAAACACTACATTTGAAAGGCAAATATCGTACTTTACATACTACATTTCTATCAAAGTCCCCGGAGTAGAAAGTCATTTCTATGGAGCAGCTTTGGGTGATTTATTTATGTAACTTTTTTTCCATCTCTAAAACATGACTTTTATTTTGTAATCACTCTTTAGACTCACGTGAAGTGATTTCCCACCTTTTTTTATTTAAAATAGTTCATCTCTAAAACATGACTTTTATTTTGTAATCACTATTTAGGCTCACGTGAAGTGATTTCCCACCTTTTTTTATTTAAAATTGTTCATCTCTAAAACATGACTTTTATTTTGTAATCACTCTTTAGACTCACGTGAAGTGATTTCCCACCTTTTTTATTTAAAATAGTTCATCTCTAAAACATGACTTTTATTTTGTAATCACTATTTAGGCTCACGTGAAGTGATTTCCCACCTTTTTTTATTTAAAATTGTTCATCTCTAAAACATGACTTTTATTTTGTAATCACTCTTTAGGCTCACGTGAAGTGATTTCCCACCTTTTTTTTATTTAAAATAGTTCATCTCTAAAACATGACTTTTATTTTGTAATCACTCTTTAGGCTCACGTGAAGTGATTTCCCACCTTTTTTTTATTTAAAATAGTTCATCTCTAAAACATGACTTTTATTTTGTAATCACTCTTTAGGCTCACGTGAAGTGAATTCCCACCTTTTTTTTTATTAAAATTTTTTTCATCTCTAAAACATGACTTTTATTTTGTAATCACTCAATCACTCTTTAGGCTCACGTGAAAGACATTTTCACCTTTCTTTTTTTTTTAAACTGACCAGTTGCAAATATGACATTTATTTACAACAATTCAATAATAATACAGTATTTATATATATATTATCATTAAAACCTCTTTATTTCAAGCTGGTCAGTGTGTGATGTATTGTGAGTTGCTTCAGAGGCATAATGTATTGGGAGTATTACACACAACAATAATAAACATACTTTTTGTACTTAAGTGCTTTTAAAAGCAAGCATTTCTGTGCTTTTGCATCTGTCTTTCCAGCTTCCACTTGTAATGCAGTAATAACCAGCAGTTTCTTTCACTCAAGTAAAGGAAGTGTGCACTTTGTCCAGCTCTGATAATATCTCTCGTTGTTTTATCGGCAGGTTCTGGAATCATTTTCAGACAGAACTTCCTCTATCCGCACCAGACTGGGATGCTTTCCTTCAGAAGGCCTGTGTAAGCAGTAACGGCTGTGTGCTTTCTTAACTCAAACACACACATGCACAGTTATTGTTCTGGGTCAAAACACTAAATGATTCTGATGCTGCTTTAGCATTTCTGCCTTAATAACCTTAAATAACCCTACTGAGGTTACTATTTATGAAGTTTCTAGGGAAGACTATAATGATTATTTTCTATAATGATGGTAAACGGTACGATTTTTAGTGTGTGCATTATATCCTAATTTAATGAATGAATAATCTGGTCGAGTTATAAAACACTGGAATGAGATTCAATCAATTTTATGATTAGAAATGTACATTATGGGGTTGAAATTTTTTGTGGTATTGTGGAAAATGTAATTTTTAACAGCATTTGTGTTCCACAATATATTGTATTTTTTTAATATTAATTTGCACTGTGTTAAATTGAATAGGACAAGAAAATACTGTAGAAAAAGTAAATAAAAGACACTGCTCAAATAATTGGAGTTGCCACAATTTTTTTTAGTTTTGAGTCTTGTAGTACTTTTCGTACTACATTTCTATCAAAGTCCCCGGAGTAGAAAGTCATTTCTAAGGAGCAGCTTGGGTGATTTATTAATTTTTTTATTTAAATTTTTTCATCTCTAAAACATGACTTTTATTTTGTAATCACTCTTTACGCTCACGTGAAGTGATTTCCCACCTTTTTTTATTTACATTTTTTCATCTCTAAAACATGACTTTTATTTTGCAATCACTCTTTAGGCTCACGTGAAGTGATTTCCCACTTTTTTTATTACATTTTTTTTCATCTCTAAAACATAACTTTTATTTTGTAATCACTCTTTAGGCTCACGTGAAGTGATTTCCCACTTTTTTTATTAAATTTTTTTCATCTCTAAAACATAACTTTTATTTTGTAATCACTCTTTAGGCTCAAGTGAAGTGATTTCCCACTTTTTTTATTACATTTTTTTTCATCTCTAAAACATGACTTTTATTTTGTAATCACTCTTTAGGCTCACGTGAAGTGAATTTTTTTTAGTTTTGAGTCTCATGATTCTAAGTATAGTAATATTAAAGTGTTTGAGTTTAATTAATACAATTGCATAAGTGATTAAAACTAAGTCATCATAACTTATTATATTTGAGTAGACTTTAATTACACTTTAGTTAAAAAGTGCATGTAGGATGTAATAAAATATTTAACTTCTAAAAACATATGAGTTTTACATTTATTAACAAAAAAAAAGGCTATTTCAGATTTATATTTCACTTTTCAAATTTGTAATAACAGAAAAGATTTTCACATTTTAAATCCCAAAGTCAGTGCTGTTTGGGTTTTATTTAATTTATTACTTCTATTAATATACTGGCTTTTATTAATATATTTTCAAATTTTATTTACATTTCTTTTTATTTTTTATTTATTTATCGTTTTCAATCGATAACACATTTTTAATAGTTTTAATTAACAATAATTATGCTGATAGTCATTTTGCAAACAGAAACATTTCAGGTTCCACGCACTGCATCCCTGCATGCTCTCAAACATTCACACATTCATCAGCAATAAATCATTTCCACAGAAACACCACAGTACATGCAGTTAATGAAGCTCCATATGCTAAATAACATTATGCAAAGCATTGCAATCATTGCAGGAGAGATATAACAGTCTCCTTTCGCTTCATTGTCCCGAGATGACCTGTCAAGCAAGGCTCAAATGGAGAAGTGCTGATGTGGTTTAACCCACAACCCTGTGTGGTATGCAACCAAAGGTGTTAACGTCTCTGATGTAAACAGTGCTGGAGAGTGACTGATATCAGGTCATCTGGGTTACATAATCTGATTCCGAAATTATTTAGCTTTAAATCTTCCTGCAGTTCCTTCACGAACCCTGTGACCTATTGCACTCTTTAATGCTCTTGTTATTGGAATATATTTTCCTCTCTCTTTCTATTTTTATATCAAGATAATCTTATTTAAATCATGTTAGGTTAAAAGTAATCGGAGTATATTAACTGAAATGTGTAATGCAATAGATTATCGTTTTCTGTGTTCTTAATAATAGACTTCACTGTGCGTCTAGGCATTGATCTTTATCCTGGAGATCTTTTGACAGTGTCTTGATTGTTTGCTTCAGTTGCACTACCAAGGACTGAAATGCTGAATACTGAATTTATTTTAATGCTGAATTTATATCTAGCTATTACCTTTCACAATGAGAATTTTTTTAAAGTGAGTTTACATCATGCAATTCTCACTTTTTTTCTCAGAATTCAGAATTTGCATCTTGCAATCACATTTTGCACAATCCTAACATTGAAATTCTTGCAGTGTTAATATGAATTAACAAGACTTTGTTTTCTTCTACAAATGTTTTTCTCACGGTGTACAAAAATAAACCTCGCTGGCTGGTGTGAAGCAGCAGGAAACTGCATCATTTCATTCTTCATACACACAGTAAACGTGTTGAAAATTGTGTGAAATTATCGAGGCGTGTCTCCATTCAGAGGAGGCTCCTGCAGCGTCTGAAAACGTGACACATGTGAAGAAAACTCTCTCACAACAAAGTGTTCATAACAAAAAAAAAAAAACACCACTTTACTTCACATCTGTCACTTCCTGTCACAGGAAACTCCACCCGTGGTGCACCTCAGAACAAGACTTCTCCTGATCTCTCAAACTGAGTTTATATTGAGGCCGAGCTTTTCTTCACTTCATTCACGAATGTCTTCGCTGTAACAGGTGTCTGTGTCTGTGTCTGCACTCAAAACGCTTTTGTTGTTGTCAAAAGCTGATTATGTGGGATGAAACCACGAACAAAACTACTCAAGATAAGAAAAACGAGCATTAAATGAGATGATCATCGTTTATGAGAAATGCATTGCTTTGTGTAGTGAATGACATTTTTTACATTAGGAACTGAAACTGCAGTAAATCATGTTCCTCTGAAAAGTGTGTTCCTGTTTTCTTATAACTGTAAGTTTGCATCTCGCAACTCACACTTTTCCTTGAAATTGAAAGTTGTAAACTCAGAGTTTCCAACTCACAGTTTAGATTTGTTTTCCTCTGTATTCAGTGTTTACATTTCGCCAGTTTAATTCTTTGCACCAGAATAAAAATAATTGCTACTTGTTTTCTCACAATTCTAACTTTTTTCTGTATCTCTTGCAATTCTGATTATGTTTGAGTTTAAATATTGCACAAAATTATAAATATCACAAAATTCTTTCTTTTTTTTGCCACAGGACAAAAAAAAAAAAGAACAAGTTTCTTTTTTATTTTTTACTTTTTTATTTAAATTATGAGTTTATATCTCACAGTTTTGACTTTTTTTTCCATGTATTAGGAGTTTACATCTTGCAATTCTGTTTGTTTCTGCCATGGAATAAATAAAAAATTTAAAAAAAAATTTAAAAAAAAAAGGGAAAAAAAAGGTAGTTGCATCTTTTTACCTTGCAATTTTTACTTTTCTTTCTGCAAATTCTTTGTTTATATCTCGCAATTCTTTTCTTTTTTTTTTTTTTAGAATGGTAATTGCAACTACACTTCTCAGATTTTTGTTCCGTGGTGGTGAAAATAAGCTTACACTGAAATATTTTCAATTTTTTATGCATTTACAAAATGCATTTACTCGCTGTTTTGAGTCACTGCGAATACAATGCAACAACATAAAATCTTGGCTCTGAAGCAAAATGAGCTGAGAAACAGCAAATGCAATGCCATTCAGACTTGTGAGAGTGACTCGAGTGTTTTGGGGCTGTTCAGCAGCAGACATCTATAACAGTATAACTGTGTGTGTGAGTGTTATAAAGGGACCCTGCACTGTCCTCCTCATGGCGCTTGTGATTATCAGACTCATATCAGTTCTGCTCATATTTACCTGCAGAACTGTTCTAAGCTATTTGCATGAGTGAAACATCCCGATCACGACAGTGCACTGGTACTCGATGGCGCCGCGCATGGCTGCTTCAGTGCTTGGCTCTCCAGTGTTTGTACTGTTTTTGTTCGTTTTTCCTGTTTTTTGTTTAACAAACACTATCAGTTTCACCAGGGATGAACTGCTGAACATTCGGCAGAACACACCACAAGATCTTTTACCAGATTTAAATTATTCAGACGTTTTACTAAACGTTGTTATCGGAGGAGCGGCGGCGCTGATCAAACGCTTCAGGACGCGCACGGGGGAAGCGAGCGGGAGCGCTCGTCAGACTCAGGAAGCGCGGATTTCGAACGCCGTTGCCTAGCATCCATCTGGCAAATCTCCGCTCTCTACTCAACAAAACAGACGAACTCCTTCTGCTCTCTCGGACAAATAAGGATTTCTCTCACTCTGCTGCTCTGTGTTTCACGGAAACCTGGCTGAATGACACCATACCGGACAGCGCGCTCCATCTGCCGGACTTTCAGCTGTTTAGAGCGGATCGTGACACAGAATCAACGGGGAAATCGCGCGGCGGCGGCACATGCTTTTACATCAATGAGCGGTGGTGTAGAGATGTAACTGTGTTAAAGAAGATGTGCTGTCCTGATCTAGAAATGCAGTTTGTCAACTGCAAGCCGTTCTATTCCCCGCGGGAGTTTCACTCGTTCATTCTGGTTAGTGTTTACATCCATCCGCAAGCGAACGTGAGCTCAGCTTTACAGAAACTTGCTGATCAGATCACAGAGACAGAACAACAGCACCCGGACTCTGTTTTAATCATTCTCGGGGACTTTAATAAAGCCAATCTCTCCCGTCAACTGCCAAAATACAGACAGCATGTTACATGTCCCACCAGAGACAGTAATATATTGGATCACTGCTACACTACAATAAAGGATGCATTTCAATCTGTTCCACGAGCAGCTTTGGGAAATTCTGATCACTGTCTGATTCATCTTATACCGTCCTACAAACAGAAACTTAAATCTGCTAAACCTGTAGTAAGGACTGTGAACAGATGGACCAGCGAAACGGAGCAGGATTTACAATCTTGTTTTGACCTCACTGATTGGAGTGTTTTTGAAGCTGCTACCACCGATCTGGACGAACTCACAGAAACTGTAACATCCTATATTAGTTTCTGTGAGGATGTTTGCATTCCTACCAGGACTTATTTAACATTCAACAACGATAAGCCATGGTTTACAGTAAAACTCAGACATCTTCGTCAGGCCAAAGAGGATGCCTACAGAAATGGGGACAGGATCTTGTACAATCAGGCCAGGAACACACTGAACAAAGAGATCAGAGCGGCTAAAAAGACCTACGCTAAAAAGTTGGAAGACCAGTTTTCTTCCAATGACTCAACTTCAGTTTGGAGAGGACTGAGGGCCATCACAAACTACAAGACACCATCCCCTTGCACTGAGGCTAATCAACGGCTTGCTAACGACCTGAATGAGTTTTATTGCAGATTTGAAACCCCCAACACCCATTCTGACCATCTCCCTACACAACCATTAACACCTCCTGCAAGACAGACCTGTGGCTCTAACGTCTGTCGTCATGAAGTCGTTTGAAAAACTGGTTCTGGCTTATCTGAAGGACATCACTGGACCCTTACTGGACCCCCTGCAGTTTGCTTAACGATCAAACAGGTCCGTGGATGATGCAATCAACATAGGATTGCACTTCATCCTGCAACATCTGGACAAAACAGGGACTTATGTGAGGATCCTGTTTGTGGACTTTAGTTAGGCTTTCATCACCATCATCCCAACAGCCCTCCAGACCAAACTGACCCAGCTCTCCGTTCCTAGCTCTATCTGTCAGTGGATCACCAGCTTTCTGACAGACAGGCAACAGTTAGTGAGACTGGGGAAATTCACATCAAACAGCTGCTCCACCAACACTGGTGCCCCTCAGGGATGTGTTCTCTCCCCTCTGCTTTTCTCCCTGTACACCAACGACTGCACCTCTAAAGACCCCTGTGTCAAGCTTCTGAAGTTTGCAGACGACACTACAGTCATCAGTCTCATTCAGGGCGATGACGAGTCTGCTTACAGACAAGAGGTTGAGCAACTTTGTGTCTGGTGCAGTCTTAACAACCTGGAGCTGAACACAGCTCAAAACAGTGGAGATGATTGTGGACTTCAGGAGAAACCGCCCTGCACTTTCCCCACTCACCATCATGAACAGCACTGTGACTGCAGTGGAGTCATTCAGATTCCTGGGAACCACCATCTCTCAGGACCTGAAGTGGGACACTCACATTGACTCCATTGTGAAAAAGGCCCAACAAAGGTTGTACTTCCTTCGCCAGTTGAGGAAGTTTAACCTGCCACAGGAGCTGCTGAAACAGTTCTACTCAGCCGTCACTGAGTCTGTACTGTGTACTTCTATAACTGTCTGGTTTGGCTCAGCTAAAAAATCAGACATCAGTAGACTACAGAGAACTGTTCGGACTGCTGAAAGGATTATTGGGGCCCACCCTTCAAGAACTGTATACATCCAGAGTGAGGAAAAGGGCTCAGAAAATCACTCTGGGTCCCTCACATCCAAGTCACCCCATTTTTGAACTTTTGCCATCTGGCCGGCGTCTCAGAGCCACAAATACCAGAACAGCAAGGCACAAAAACAGTTTCTTCCCCCAGGCAATCCACCTCATTAACAGTTAAATGTTCCCCACTTATGCTTATGCAAACAAAAGTGCAACATCCTTATATTTATTTGTTACCCCTCCATCCTAGTACATCCCTGCATCTTTTTCAATCCTATTCCATTATCATTTATAGCACAATTGTTTATACACTTATTTATTTGACTACCTTTTTTTTTTTTTTTTTTGTCTGTGTGTTGGTGTCTCTGTGTACTGGAAGCTTATGTCACTAAAACAAATTCCTTGTATGCACAAACATACTTGGCAATAAAGCTCTTTCTGATTCTGATTCTGATCTCAAACGTAAAACAGTCAAAGTCCACATTCAGCCAAAGCCACGCTTCATCCGGGACAGACACCAACAGCAATGCTTTCATGCACATTTCATGCAAAGAATAACAAAGGAATTTTATATATATATATCTCATGTTAAACACATTACAATTAGTTTAAATTCAAAAACTGAACCTACTTTAGTAATCGAGGTTAATTTCTAAAAATGCTACAGATGGATTTTTAATATTAAATTGATTAAATTGATGTTAAATTCATGAATTAACAGTCAACTGTAGTGTATTTAAAATTTAACATTCACCAAGATTAATAAATAATGCAAGCTTTTAGTTCATGCCACTTTATGCATTGTTACACTTATTTTTTAATAAAAAATTAGACATATAAACATGTTTAAATGTCATGAAAATAAGAGACTTGAAATTGGTATGAAATTATGAATATGAATTATATTTGGATATTTATTTTTAGCTCGAGTTAAGATGCAGATGCAAATTTATGTTCATTATCAGAAAAAATCTTCTAAAAATTGCAACAAGTTCAGTAGTTTTACCACGGCGAAAATGCAACGAAACTATTTGCATTTGCATGTCTAAATACATAGTATAAATGCACAATTGCGATAGTTTAATCCAAAAATACTGTTTGTCAGCACTGTTTCATCCGGCTCTAAACTAGTTTAAATCATGTGTTCTCCACTGAATTTTGATTCATGCAAAACTAATAAATGACTGAGATTAATAACGCAGAACACGTATGAAAGCAGACACCTTTAATATAATAAACACAATATTACACCAGCGATCAGGATCACAGTCAGATCCTTCAGCTCTTGACTTTCTTCCGCTTGCCGTCTTTCGCTGAAGACCTCTCGAGGTTTACAGGAGGAGCTCCCAGCTTTTTACTTTTCGCCTTCTTCACTTTTTCTTTAAGGGCTTGAATATCGATTTTGTTTTCGGCTGTTGCTAAGAAGAGGAGAATATTAAATAATAAAAAACATCATGAGTTTGCATGCTCATTTCAGTTAAAGTATGCACACATTTAACTAATTTTAGCAGGAATGCATTGAAGACTTTCATTAGCACATGCATAATAAAATGCACGGATGCTCTGGATAAAAGCACATGTAAAATATATATATATATATATAATTTTTGTTTTTGTAATATTACGTTTTCATTTATGCATTAAGCAGATGCTGCTATTATAAAAAAAGCAACGTACAGTGCATTAAACTTGATATTTATTTTACTAGCATGTGTTCCCTGTGAATTGAACCCACAAGCTTTTTGCGCTGGTAATGCAACAGGAACATTATTATTATTATTATTATTTATAACAGAATCTAAGCTTCACACTCTTCACACTCACACATTTGCTGCAGTTTCAATCATGCTGACTAATGTTTTATATTGAAAGCGTGCTGTATGTGTCTGGATGCACACTGTATTGTGAAGTATTGGGTGTTTGTTGTACCTGGTTTGCTCTTCTTCACGGCCGCCTTCTCTTTAGGGGGAATGAAATCTTTCTGCCTCTGCTCTTGTCTCTTGGATAAAGCTTCAGCCTGTTTGGCCTTCAGCCCCGGAAACAAAGCACGAGCCGTTAGGAGTGAACGGAGTCCCATCATGCATCATAACTACTCATAAAAACCATTATATACTAAATTATACCTTAATTTCATTCAACTTCTGGCGTCTCTTCTCGCTCTCTCGCAGGAAGAACTCACCGGTCGCCAGCTCTTTATCAATCTGTGCACAAAAATATTACACATGAACAATGACGACTGTTAAAAGTGGATTTATTCTTTTTTTTTTTTTTATAAATTATTATATTTGTAAATTATGAATTCAGGGATGTTTTAAAAAATACATAAAAAAATCTATAAATGTTTATTATAATTTTTTTATACTGTTAAAATATTTTCATTTATAAATTAAGTAATATATTTAATTCATATTTAATCAAAATATTTATTATAATATATTCTATTGTACTATATAATTACATTCTATTATAATATTTAATATATTATCTGTAGATTTGATATGAATGTTAATTAAATATTTACTTAATTTATTCATATAAATCAGTGCGGAAAAATATTACACACGAGCAATGACTTAAAACTATTAATTAATTTATTTTAAAATACGTGCTTGTTTTTGTAATTTACACATCAAGGGTACACATCAAGGGTATAATTATTTTTAATAATTATATAAATTACTTATAGTTATAGACTTGATATTAAATGTAATTTTAATATTTTACTTAATTTAATTTTTTTTGGACACCTGACTAATATTTTAATGAATGTTTCTCTTGAATTGAATTTTGCACATTAAATATGCTTCATAAAAAAAATTTAAAATATTTTTTTTATTGGCTAAATAACCATGTACATTCGATCTGTATCTTTTATGATATTCTCCAGTGTGTCTATGGGGTCAAATCCCCATAAAGCACTTGATCTGTGACTCGTACCTTGCTCTCGGGCTGCGGCGGAGGGAACGGTGTGTACTCCTTCTTCACCGTCTTCTTCTTGGGCTGCTTGCGTTTGGAGAGACTCTTGTGTCTGAAGTTGGGCAGGAATCTCTCCCAGCTCTGCGTGCGCAGCTCGGGGTCGCTCGCCAGCTCCCGCTTGATCATCAACGTCTAGAAAGAGATCGAATCACACACACAATTAACCATCTACAATACAAACTAAATATCATGCATATGCAAAGTGACCCACATTTGGTTTTTGACCACTGATAATGTGTATAATTCACTCAAGGAGCAATACTGAAATCCATGCATCTCTGGAAATTAATGTTAGAGGTCCTAAAAAATTAAGATACCCGAAGAAAGAAAATACAAAAGGACAGTAAGATATCTTTAATACTTCTTGAGTCTCAGGCATGCACAGGCTCTTGAGTTTCAGGCATGCACACTTCCGAGTTTCAGGCATGCACACTTCCGAGTTTCAGGCACGCACACTTCCGAGTTTCAGGCACGCACACTTCCGAGTTTCAGGCACGCACACTTCCGAGTTTCAGGCACGCACACTTCCGTGTTTCAGGCACGCACACTTCCGTGTTTCAGGCACGCACACTTCCGTGTTTCAGGCACGCACACTTCCGAGTTTCAGGCATGCACACTTCCGAGTTTCAGGCATGCACACTTCCGTGTTTCAGGCACGCACACTTCCGAGTTTGAGGCACGCACACTTCCGAGTTTGAGGCACGCACACTTCCGAGTTTCAGGCACGCACACTTCCGAGTTTCAGGCACGCACACTTCCGAGTTTCAGGCACGCACACTTCCGAGTTTCAGGCACGCACACTTCCGTGTTTCAGGCACGCACACTTCCGAGTTTCAGGCATGCACACTTCCGTGTTTCAGGCACGCACACTTCCGAGTTTCAGGCACGCACACTTCCGAGTTTCAGGCACGCACACTTCCGAGTTTCAGGCACGCACACTTCCGAGTTTCAGGCACGCACACTTCCGAGTTTCAGGCACGCACAGGCTCTTGAGTTTCAGGCACGCACACTTCCGAGTTTCAGGCACGCACAGGCTCTTGAGTTTCAGGCACGCACACTTCCGAGTTTCAGGCACGCACAGGCTCTTGAGTTTCAGGCACGCACACTTCCAAGTTTCAGGCATGCACACTTCCGTGTTTCAGGCACGCACACTTCCGTGTTTCAGGCACGCACACTTCCGAGTTTCAGGCACGCACACTTCCGAGTTTCAGGCACGCACACTTCCGAGTTTCAGGCACGCACACTTCCGAGTTTCAGGCACGCACACTTCCGAGTTTCAGGCACGCACACTTCCGAGTTTCAGGCACGCACACTTCCGAGTTTCAGGCACGCACACTTCCGAGTTTCAGGCACGCACACTTCCGAGTTTCAGGCACGCACCCTTCCGAGTTTCAGGCACGCACACTTCCGAGTTTCAGGCACGCACGCACACTTCCGAGTTTCAGGCACGCACGCACACTTCCGAGTTTCAGGCACGCACGCACACTTCCGAGTTTCAGGCACGCACGCACACTTCCGAGTTTCAGGCACGCACACTTCCGAGTTTCAGGCACGCACACTTCCGAGTTTCAGTCACGCACGCTTCCGAGTTTCAGGCACGCACGCTTCCGAGTTTCAGGCACGCACGCTTCCGAGTTTCAGGCACGCACACTTCCGAGTTTCAGGCACGCACACTTCCGAGTTTCAGGCACGCACACTTCCGAGTTTCAGGCACGCACACTTCCGAGTTTCAGGCACGCACACTTCCGAGTTTCAGGCACGCACACTTCCGAGTTTCAGGCACGCACACTTCCGAGTTTCAGGCACGCACACTTCCGAGTTTCAGGCACGCACACTTCCGAGTTTCAGGCACGCACACTTCCGAGTTTCAGGCACGCACACTTCCGAGTTTCAGGCACGCACACTTCCGAGTTTCAGGCACGCACACTTCCGAGTTTCAGGCACGCACACTTCCGAGTTTCAGGCACGCACACTTCCGAGTTTCAGGCATGCACACTTCCGAGTTTCAGGCATGCACACTTCCGAGTTTCAGCCATGGAAAAAAAAAAAAGCCTGAAGTGCTCTTTCCCCATTTCTGAACGGTCACCGTATAATGCAACACAGATTGCTAAAGTCAACAGATTTTTCTAAAAGAATTACGAGCAATGCTGCTGCAATCGTTCTCAAGCCAGTTTGACTTGACTGTTATTTGGCTCCAGATCTCAAAAATATTGGATTACCCACTTTAATATGCATTATGACGTTTAATATTTGAATTCTTCCAAAAAATAAAAACGTTGACCGATGGGAAGCTTCTGAAATGTGGTTCGTTTACACAGAATGACTCTATTACACCTCATCCTCTTTTTTTACAGTAAAGCGCGCTGTTCGCATAATGTTCAATTAGTCTTATTTTCAACAGCATTATGTACCTTTATGTTGTAAATGGGGTGAATATTCTTCATTGTGTCCAACACAACTTTCCGTACCTGCAGAAACAAGCGAGAAACAGCAGCTCATTCCTCTACATCATTCATTATTATTCAGGGTTTGGATTATTAAAGGCATCAAGCAGCTAAAGGCATCACCTCCTTGAGACCGCTGTACGGGCCGAGAGCAGAAACCGTGTTTCCCTGAACCATCACATAACAGCTGGTCAGCAGCTCCAGAGCCTGAAACAATGTGGAAGAGATCACATTTAATCACAGCATCACATGACAAGCTCAGAAAGCAATCAACAATCAACAAAGCTTCTTCAAAATGAGAGAAAATAATAAAATCTCTCTAGAAACCTAAAGTCCATCAGTGAAATTTATTAGTTTTTAGTTTCTTTTATTATAAATTATAACGTTTTAGTTTATAAATAAATAAAAAAAACTGTAAATTATAGTTTTATTTACAATTTATAAGTTAAAAATGTTTGTCTTTACCGTCACTTTTAATAAATTGAATACATCCTTGCTGAATAATATTATTAGTTTATTCCAGAAAAAAAAGTAACAACTGCAAACTAAATTTTTAATGCTTTGATATAAAAAATATAAATTATATTGAGATTTTATATGATACAATATTCATTAATTGAATTAAATACATACTCAAAATAATAACTAATAACTAATACATAATCAATAAATGAAGACACACCTGACATATAAAACTAAATCAAATCACAATCTGAGCCATCAAACATTAAAACAACTTTCTTCATCTCTTAACAGCAAAAAAAAAATCCTCTATAGACCCAAAGTCTAAATGTTTAAATGTGCCTTTTTTTAGTTTTATCAATTACTTTTTACTCTTTAGAAATAAATAAAAAAAATACATATTTTTAGAAATCACTACAATTATAAAATATGATATATGATTAAATTCTTATGTTATGTACACATCATAATTTTTGAGCTCACTGCATGTGATTAAAACACAAAGAGAAGTAGATTATAATAAGAGCGAAGGCCGTCTTTGCTCACCTTCAGCGTGGAGCCCTTGGGGCCGATCAGTCTCTGTCGTCTCTTCACAAAACGCTCGCGGTTGCGGACAAGCGTCCCAATCTTAATGATGTCACATGCCACGTCGTCTTCTAGTATCCTCACAGCCTGAAGTCAATAAAAGAGTTTAACAGGAGATTTGAGGCTGAATTTACCAGTCAGAAATTTTTAATAATTCAGATTTTTTTTTTTAAGAATTCTCTTATGTTCAAAAAAGCTGAATTTATTTAATAAAAATAAAACACAGTAAAAAAAAAAATATGTTTTTATTAAATATAATTAAAATGTAAAATAGCAGTTTATTATTTAACTATATATTGTAAAATGTAATTTATTCCTGTGATGCAAAGCTGAATCTTCCACTTAAAAAAATATAAAATGATATATATATAATTGGTATTTTAATTACATTGATATGATTTAACAATTCATATTTAAATTCATTTTTATATATATATATATATATATATATATATATATATATATATATATATATATATATATATATAAAATCATATTAGACATTTTTACATCTATTTTTGAATACATGTATTTTATGTACAATGAAAAAAAAACAATAATATGTTTTTTTGAACATTATTGGCATTTTAATAAAATGTATGATTAAATAATTCATATATAAATTCATGTATATATATATATATATATATATATATATATATATATATATATATATATATATAAATTAATGTATATATATATATATATATATATTATATTTTGTATTTATAATAACATTTTTTTTTTGAATAAATGTATTTTAACGATGAATGAAGTAAAATATTTAATTATAACTGAACTCGTTCATTTCTATAAAACATGAACACTGACGTTAGCCCACACCTGTTCAAAAGGCACACTTCTCGCCAGTAACTTGATGAGATCCCTCCCTCTGAGGATGGCGTAGGGGTCGAATGTTTTCTTCGTCGTGTGCACCGTCATGCTGCCTTCAATCAGGTCCAGTGTGGCGTTGATGAACTAGATTCACAGCACAGATTCAAAGAGATCACACAAAACCAATTCAAAGAGCTGGTGAGCGTTCAGAAAGCAGTTTGAGTTTGAGCACACTCACGACGTCTCCCAGAGCCTTCTGCACCAGCGGCCAGCACTCCTTCAGATACACCTCTCTGTATTTGGGGAATAGCGTGGCGAAGCTGCTCTCCTCCAGAAGACCTTTGGGATTGTCCACCCGAGTGAACTTAGGCTCCTTCCAGCCATCTGGAACCGTCTGTAGCTCAGTTTCATCTGTTTAACACAAAAAAAACAGAGTTTAGTTAGGCTTGATTCTGAAATGAGTTGCAGTGTTACACATAAGACAATCCTCTCAACCTGAGCTTCACCATCTGTGTGTGATTACTAAAATCTACTAAGTATGTACCAATTAAATACTGTATTATAATGATCTGTTAATATTTTAGTACTCATGTGTGTTTTGGAGAATTGGACAATTCAACAAATGCACAATCAATTAATTTCTAAAAGATTGTAAAACAAAACTGTAACATTGTTGCTAAAAGAAACATAACAACGGCGTCAAACATATACATAAACTCGTTTGAAGTCAATAACACGGATATTGTTGATCCATGAGGATTACATTTCGCATATTTGATGGTTTATAAGTGTAACTGTACCTGTGTTTTTGCTCTTTTTCTGATTTTTGTTTGTTAGCGTTTCACTCGTGGATTCTGTGGGAGCCGCCATTGCTGCTGTGGGCAGTGACGTCAGACGCTGCGTCCACTCGTCATGTGCGAACAGCGTGAGTCTTACCGCCTAGTGGCGTGGAGGAAACATGAAACAACTCAGTTAACAGCACTAATTAACCGAGTCTATGAATTGAAAGTACAATTATTGTTTAAAACATTCCATAATAATATCCCCTTTCACAAAAAGTCATATTTGTTTTTCTTAAAATGTGTTATTAGTATTGTAAATATTAATTTAAATTCGAATATTATATTTTTCAAATGTATAATTATAGTACAATATCGAATGTATTTTGGTTTTACTTTAATTAAAATTTGATTAGAATTAATAATATATTTAATGTCATAATTTACTTATATATATAAATAATAATTATTATTATTGTTATTTTAAATTATAATTTTAAAGAAATAATACATGATAATTATATTTAAAATAAATTATAATTAAAATAAATACATTTTAAAATAATTGTAAAACTTATTATTATAATAATAATTATTATTATAAATTAATATGAAATAATATAATAACAAATATTTTATTTATATATTATATATTTATGTATATCTTCTAATTATATTTTCCTTATTATTGTTATTATTTTAAATATTAATATTAAAACATTAAAATATTAAAAAAGAAACTGGTAAGTTAACTAAATAATTAATTAATTAATACATTTTATATTGCTTCAGTTATTCCATTCCCCAAATTTTCAATAATTGCAATGAAACAAAAATAAAATAATATTAAATAGGAATTTTATTTTTGAAAACGTGCTTAAAGCATCTTTAAAGTTAAAATGTAAAAAAAAATCTAAACAATGCAAAAAAACAATATCCACATTTTCCTCGTACAAAATAATGTTAACAACTTAATAATAAACAAACAATAAATAATTTTTGGTGTTTTTTTCCTCATGACTGCAGAGATCAAATCCAGTTCTTCCCCTAATCATTTATTATTATTAATTATATAATTATGTTGTTATATTTATATAATTATATTATATTATAATTATATTTATTTTCAAATATATACATATATATATATTACCTATACCTATAATATACAATATTTATTATTACTATGATTATTACCTGCATATAATTCTCATTTAATTATAATGCAAAAAGTTCTTTACGCAAAATAATAATAATAACATATTAACAAAAAATATATATATTTTTACATATTTGTTTTAAAAATAAAGCTATTCCTGGAATTTTTAGTTTTTGCATTGTGACAGTAATTGCAAAAAAAAAAAAAAAAAAAAAAAAGTTAATGTTAATGATGATCATCATTGATAATAAAAATAAAATAAAACACAAAAGTTTGATACCTTATTTGATTTACTTGGCAGACTTTTTAATCATCTAAATTTGACTGGGTTTGGTATGTGGTGTGACAAACTCAGAACACGTATTTATTATCGCTTCACACAGACTATAAATCATTCTGCGTCTCTTCTGTCCACCAGACGGCGCTGTCACTCTGTGTGTTGAGATTTATCATTTGGCACAATTAAAAAACGTATTCACTCACTGCCACTCTGTAGAGTTCACCGAGAGGTCAGAGGTCACCACAACCCACCTTAGAGCTTTGCATCGTGTTGCTGGAGGTTAAGTATCTCTGTCTGTTACCAGGTTACCAAACACTCATCACACACACACACACACACACACACACACACAGACGTGGATCACTTTAAACACAAGCTCAAACCGAGATCCAATGACTTTCTCTCTCTTGACTAAATGCTGCAGCACTTTACCCTGCAGTGATATTTTAGCATTATTTATATACTATTAAAAATCATTTTAAAATTTCTATGGATTTATATATTATTTTAAAATATGTATTTAATATTTTAATATTATTTGTAATATTATTTTAGTTTTTAATGAATGTACATTTACTCATTTATTAATATTTTATAAATTATACAGTTTTGTATTTTATATAAATGTCGTCCTTAAATACTGCAGCCTTTTACCCAGCTGTGATATTTTGGTATCATTTATACACTGTCATAGAATTTGTTCGTATATATTTTAAATATTTATAGATATTTTTATTACGTTTTACAATTATTTCATATTTCTATGTTTAGTTTTAATGCATAATTTATTTAGATTTTCTAATC
>NC_068374.1:34580749-34588249 GCF_023724105.1 Carassius gibelio | reverse complement strand
TCTAACTGAATCAGCATCATAAATGAGCCGAGTCTGTCTCTGGGTGACTCTGAGTGATATTGCACCTGTCACAAAAACATCAAGATGCATCAAGAATTTGGTCTTTGCATTCTCATTTTAGTTAGACATATCCCACAATACACCAAGAGGGAAAACATCTAGATCATAACTGAAACTGGTCTGTGATGTGTGTGTTTCTCTGTGTGTATTCTGCCCTTCCCTGCAGCGGTGTGTGTTCATGACAGACGCTCGTGACAGCTCTGTCGCTCTGCATTCGTTCACACTGAAGCACAGACACAGACGTCCTTCCTCACAACCTTCAGCACAACAAACCCTCCGTTTGATTCTCCATCCTTCATCAGATCACACAGACCGGCTTCATGTCACAATACGCAAGATCTGCTGTTCTAGAGAGCTTTCTAAAGAGTGTAGGATGGGTTTTGTCCACCTCTCTTTAAAAGCTTGTGTTGTAGAGGTCTGTCTGGATCAGTTTCACTGGATCTATACAGCATCTGTGCTCCAGACAAAGACAGAGTGAGATCAGAACACACTTAGTAAGTTCGTTTGCTGTCTGTATGGAGGACACTGCATTTGTTCGGTCCTGGCTTTACAGGTTTACATTACACACTCTTCAGTGACTGCTGAGACTCTACACCTGTGGGAACCAACACACACACACACACACACACACACACGAATACACAGATAAAAGCACATGTAGTGGCTGGAGGTGAATCACTGATTCAAATGATTCATTCAAAAACATGGAGCGAAATCCATTGTAGAGTCAATGCAACTTTAGATTTTGAGCTTAAATGCTAATGCTAGGTGACTGCTACATCTCTAATAATTGGACATCTCTGATCTTCTCTTCCAGTCTAAAGATGTGATAAAGTCGATTTTAGTCATAAAAACACAAAGTGCATTGATGCAAAATCATGCCACAATTATTGAACCGTCAGAAACACTTTCAGATCATATTTCAACCCAAGAACAAAAGGAATAAATAGGAATCTAAATGGTGCAAAAAGCTTTTTAAATATTACATTATATTAATAATTCTAATTACCTGTGTGTAAATCACTTTTATTTCAATTATTTATTTAGTATTAAAACTCTCTTTATTCTGATCAAAATGTAAAAAATCTAAAACAAATTATTGTATCGCAACAAATTTTACTTAAATTATTACAATATTTTAACTTTATTTTATGCTGACTGAAATGTAAAAATAAACTGTAATGCAATTAATAGGAATAATGAAAAATTTAATTACGCTAAAAGAGCGTATTATTAAAATTTTAAATATATGTAAATCTATATAAATAATTTTTTGTCAATTATTTTGAATGATTGAAGTGCAAAAACTTGTAAATAATAGAAAAAGTGAAATGTAAAATAAATGCTATTTATTTAATAAATATGTTTATTTGTAATTATATATTATACTTATTTATAATTAAACTAATTATTTCTATTAATTATCTACACACACACACACACACACACACATATATATATATATATATATATATATATATATAAAACCTTTTATTTTGAGGATGACATATATGCCCTAAAAGTTTATATATATTATAAGCTAGTTTTTATAGAGAAAAAAAAATGTAAGATGAAGATAAAGATGATGAAGAAGAAAAAATAATACATAATAATAAATACTAATATTTTACAATTGATTTTGAGGATGTCGTCTGACCTGTAGGTGTTTGTGTGAGATGCTCATTAGTTTGCACACTGTCACACTTTCTGTTTAAAGCAGTAATAAACAGCAAAGGCCAGACTCTGAATAACAAACAGCTCCATGCATCATCTTCTCCTCCGTCACGTACGGATGCTGCTGTTAACTCACGCTAGCGCTAGTCAGATTCCCCCACAAGCGCTTTATGAGGACACGTCAATATCAATGAACTGCGATTCATTTAGAGGGATGTAAAACAGCATCAGTCGTGTTTGCAACTGCGTGCTGTGGTGCAGTTTTACAGCAGTATTGATAGTTTTGAGTCCCACTTTCCATCTGCATGACAAAAATAATATAATTTAAATATTAAATATTGCTCTTTCAACTTAAAAATGTGGCCTTATCCAAACTTTACATGCCTCACACATATCTCACACAAGCAGTCAGTCAGTAATGAGTCTTCACACCAAAGCCACTCGTCTCTGATCTCCCAGAATGCATTGCATGTTTAATTGATGGTGTTTCAGAGCACAGCAATGCATGGATAAAATGTATTTACCCACTTCGTCTGCCGTTCTCCCACCGGTAAACAGACTTTGAATATCAAATCTTGGTGAAATGAGTCCATCACATAAAAGGCACAATCTGACGCTCCATCTCATATTAATGATGTGTGTGAATATTTGATTATGTGCATAACTGAAACGGTGCTAAGTTATGAATACTAATTTGAGTTTAGTTTGAGGGTTTTGCAGAAATGATGGTAAAAACGTGTGTTCGGCTGCTTTTATCAGAGTCAGGTCACTTAGAAATAAAATGGCTAAAGCTCAGATACTGCAGGTACTGCATGATACTGCAGATACTGCATGAAAATAATATACTTTTAGATATTTTAATATACAAATATATTTAGTAAAAAATTTAGAAACTTTAGTTTGAAGCATATAATTAACAAAAATATCTAAAACTGATTTTAAGTATAAAACCAATATAGTTTAACTTCACGCATACACAAACACATTTTTAAACATTTTTATAAAACATTTAAGATTTATTTAAAATATCTTTGAATAACCATATATACGTGCAAGTATATTAATTCTAATATTACATATATATATATATATATATATATATATATATATATATATATATTATTATTTTTTTTTTTTTTTTTTTTTTTACAGACTTCACAAAATTAGATTTTAGGAAAAATAAAAATTAAAAAAAGAACAAAAATTATTATAAGTAAAACAATAATATGTATTTTATTTATAAGAAATATATATTTATTATATTTATAATAGATAAGCATATACCAAAAAATATTAGATAATAAAATAATAGTAAAAATAAAATTCTAATTAATGAAAAGCATAAAAAAAAAAAAAAATTCACGCATACAATAAATGTTATTAAAAATAAATGTTGCATGGCAGATGTTTAGGGTTGGTTTGAAACCTCAACCTTAAATATGAGTAATAATAAATGTTTAATGTGTTTCCACTTCAGCTTCAGCAAAAGTAAGTGAACACTGTGAGGACACAGCTGTGATAAAGAGACGAACAAACAAGTGTTTCTGCAGAAGGACGATATTAACAGTCTTCACAGCTGCACATGTCTTCTAGAGCGTTTCCTAACACAAAGAGCCGTGGATAAACCGTCTGGTGGTCATCGTATCGCACCAAAACACACCTGACCGCCGCGGTTCACTGCTAATGAACGCCGGAGCACAGCAGCAAAGCTGAACATGAACTCTATTTGAAGTTAATTAAATGGCTCTGGTAAACGTACGATATCTCAGGCTTTACAGACACTGAGCGCTGTTTAAACGCAGTCACGTCTGTGAGGAGCTTCAGCGACGGCCCTGTGGAGAGAGACACTGAAGACTAATCAAAGAAGGAGAGGAAGCTTTAGACTAAGAGACCTGACTTACACTGGATTTACTGAAGAGCTTCATGACCTGGTTATTTTATATCACATGCACCCAAATAACCAACTACTGCAGTAGCATCGAGGTGATGAGCTTTGCATGGGAAAGTCTGGTAGCTTTTTATAATGCACACTGAGGAAACGCTGTTTCCATCGCTGTACTACTTCATATCAATCTGTCTGACAAACTCTATTTTCTGTTTCTAGAGAACGTACTTCGAGATCAATGGAGCGGATCGACCGGTCTTTATTGGATTAGTATCCAAAACATGTCTGATTCTCAAGAACGGACGTCTAAAGATTAACGTTCAGCAGCATTGCATCTAGAAATAATACCAGTTAAAACTAGCAAGTTGTAAAAAAAAAAAAGAAAAAAAAAAAAACTAAATATTTATTAATATTAATTAATATATAAAAATACATTATTATTTTATTTAAAAAAATATATATATATATTTTTTTACATTTGACATTGATTTAAAGCATAGTGAAAACTTTACATTTTTTGCCACTAATATTTGTGAATTTCTTCAGTAAAAATATTTATAAAAAATTACTAAATATACAAAATTATATAACGCATATATGTATTTTTTTCCCGAAAGATTAACATTATATAAAAAGAATCATTATTATTAGCAATAGATTAAAAAAAGAAATTAAAGAAACACAAACAAGACATTAGTTAATTGTTTTTACAAATTTGTAAATAAAGATATTCTAGTTCAGTTTTTGTTTTAAATGTCACATGTTATTCAGTGTGTTACTTGCCATTTATTTCTAATTAATTGTAACATTTACTAGCAAAATAAAAATATTAAAAAACAACAACAATATATTTTATATAGTAAAGAGTGTATGTGTGTACATATCTGTGAAGTCTTCAGAAAAACGATTGGGATTTGTTTGTATGTTCAGAATTGTTGCAATCTTTAAAGCAATTAATCTAGTTTTTCATCAATTCAGAAAGTCTGTACAATAAACAGAATCTATATACTGTGTGTCTTCATTTGCACTGGCTTTTAAACAGCAGTCGAGTTCAGATGCTAAACCTGATCACAGGTCTTACTGCATAATTCATGGCGTGGGAAACTTTAGAAAGATCTCCAGAAACAGATCTGGCTTTCCTCCACGGACCGGATAAAAGAGCGCATCCCTGTTATGAGTTAATAACATCAAACGCTTTATCATTCACGAGCCGGAGGAGAAGGGAACAGCTCCGAGCCACAATTACAGAAGCACGGCTAACACTCAGCGCCATCAAACCATGTTCATATAACAGAGACAGATCCAGTATGTTTATACGTGAAGACACGCTCGCGCCGAGCTCGCTTTTGTAGTTGTGAGTTGTTAAAAGGAAATGCCAAACTACAAGCATCCTCGGGGAAAGGAGGTTTAATTAGCAGTGATTCGGTGACAACTTCCTGGATATCGATGATATAGCAGGAGCAAAGCATCCAAACCCTCCAAAATCATTCAAAGATTCATTTAAATCACTCACAGCAGAGGCTTCTGGATCAAAACCTTGTGATTGTGTAAAACAGTCTAGATGTGGGTCAAGAAACCTATTGAGATAAGACTTACGGTATATACTGTGTGTGATTAATTAGATTCATATATGCATGTACTTTTAATTAATACCACACCATCATAACACTTGTGGTCCCAGTGGTCCTGATACTCTTCTGTGACTAATTAACCCACACCAACATTCACAACCAACTCTTCTCACTGTGCAAAGTAGCTTTGGTATCACTGGTTTGGAGAATATTGGGTTAATGAAGGAAATATTATAATTCTGTTGTCATTTACTCATCCATTCTCCTGTAAAACACACACAGAAATGTTTAGCAGTATGTTTTATTTATTTATTTACTTAGATGAAATACTACATTATCATAATCTGTGCATTTTGACTATATTTGCCAGATTATGTAATGTTCTAAGAACATTTTGCTAACATTCCTTTTTTCTTATATTAAAGAGTTACTTCTAAATGTTCAAAGTGTCCTTTTTAAAAAAATCCTGTTTAAAAAACTTTTTTTATGATAATGCAAACATTTAAGGGATCATTCTATTTTTATTTTATAAAGTTTTCCGAACATTCTCAAACAAGCAGTAACATTTAAGAAAATGTTAGATGAACGGCAAACTAAAACATTCCTAAATGTTTCTGAACATTCCAAACATTCCGTTTTTAAAATGTGAACGTTACTTTTGAATGTTGAATGTTCTCTGAACGTTCTAAAAACAAGTCGTCAGATCTAAACATCGAAATGTTACATGAACGTCCAACTAAAACGTTTCTATATGTTATCTGAATGTTTAAAATGTTTGTTTTTAAAATGTTTATATATTATATGTTTAAAAAAAAACATTTTCTTGGTTAAGCAAATATTAAGTGAGCATTCCTTTTTTATATTTCTTTTTGTGAGTATTATGGGAACGTTACTTTTGTTCTCATAACATTCCGAAACAAAAAACCTAAATGTTTCCAGAAAAACAAATCTTGCTTATGCTTTGAGAACATAATTACAAACCAGCCAGCTTGAACAAATGTTCTATTAACATTGTGCCAAAACATTGTAGTAACGCTCTCTGTTAGATGGGATGTGATGTGCATGTTTCCAGAGCTTGTTTATTCTGCTGGTTTCCTTCATACGTGCTGGCAGTGTGTTCATATCATTTGCTTATTTTAGCTGCTGAGCTCATGAGGGGACAGTAAGAGAAAACCAGGGCAACATTACTGCCACCACCCAACTTAGACACACACCTAGAGACAGAAACACTATCTGAGACCACACACACATCTGATTCAGTTTCCAGGAAAAGGTTTCTTTTGTCACATTAGCCGGTTACCAGCATCGCCCGGCATAAACCTGTCAAAATCTGTGTGTGTGTGTGTTTGCAGACTTCACTGAAGTTGTGCATCATAGTAACAGTTGTCATTGCAATTGCTAAATCCTGACCCCCAGTATTTAGAAGTTTCCCAGCCAGATACTGACTGACAGTTTCACATTAGAGCAACTGTTACAGAGAAACGCAGCAGAAGTGGAGGAGATTCGTACAGTCAAGCTCTATAACCTGCGCACTATAATCCAAGTCTTCTGAAGACTATTATATCCCATAAATATAGCATACTTATAGAAAAGTCATATGAACTCATTTTAGGGTACATTAATGAACAAATCTTTAAAAGTTGTAAAACACTTGTTACGTTATTATTATCATCAAAAAATATATATATATATATATATATATATATATATATATATATATATATATATATCTTTTTTATTATTTTATTTTATTTTTTTTATTTTTTTTCAATGTAATTTTTTTTTTTATTTGTTGCCAATGCAATTTTTAAAATTTCTGTTTAATTAAGTACTAAAATAAATAAAACTGAACCTTAATAAAAATGAAAAAAAAACACTAAAACGAACTAAATAAATAAAAAAGGATTATGACAAAAAGTGACAAAAAAAGGACAAAAATTAGAAAAATAAAAACCAATTCAAATTATTAAGAAAAAATAACATTTTTATAATATTTGTGAATAAATATATAACTTTAATATCTTTGTTTTATTAAAATTTTCATTTTGTTACCCACACACACACACACGCACACACACACACGCACGCACACTCACATACACGCACACACACACACGCACACACACGCACACTCACACACACACACACACACATATACACACACACACAATGCTAAGATACAAACTTGAGGACAGAAATGACTCCTTTAACACCCACGTAACGTCCAGAAGGACTGTCTGAGGTGTGTTCAGAGGTTCTCCAGTGCATCCGAATAAATGAAACACACACGGGGTACTGCATCATCCCTCA
>NC_068374.1:34455749-34575749 GCF_023724105.1 Carassius gibelio | reverse complement strand
GAAGGCTGGAGGAATGATGCTGAAAATTCAGCTTTGCATCACAGGAATAAATTATTTTTTTAAGTATATTCAAATAGAAAACTATTATTTTAAGTTGTAATAATATTTCACAATATTACTGTTTTTTCTGTATTTTTGATCAAATAAATGCAGGCTTGATGAGCAGAAGAAACATTTAAAAAACATTAAACATTAAAAATAGTAATGTTTCCAAACTTTTGGTGTGTACTGTGTACGGTGTATATATATATATATATATAAAAGCAAGAGAGTGTGTGAAGATGAAACTTCGAGGAGGGTCTTGAAGACAGCAGCTGTGGACTCGATGTCATTTAAACAGAAAACATGCGTCACACGTGCCTCGGGCTCAACAGATACTCAGCGCTGAGGAGGAAGTGGATGAGAAACGGACGCGTCTGTAATGCAATTATTGTCTTTTAACACAATCTGTCTCATGAACTGTTCCTGGTCACTGCGCTCGTGGCTTTAGGTCGCTCCATTATCTAACAAAGAGACACTTTATTGCTCAGAAGCTACTTTGCATGAGACATAATTGAGCGTTAACTTAATCTCAGATGATTCTAGTATTCTTTAGAAAATCTCATGAAACCTGGGAAGAAAGGGTCATGTTTCACCTTGAAATCACAATACTAGAAATTAAAAAAGTACATTTTGCATAAATTAAGTTAAACGAATGAATGAATTATTTAATTTTTATTTTTTTTAGGCAAAATAATAATTGTTATTATTATCATCATTATTATTTTGCATTGTGACAGCTTTGTGATATTCAAGCACATTTTTCTCCAAAATGTTGTAATGCAAATAATCAAATAAATTTAAAAATAAACTAACAAACAAATAAAAAAAATATATACTATTATACAATTAAAAGGTTTTATTATTTTGAAATTGCTAATATAATATTATTTTATAATAAATTCTAATATAGTATAATGTTTTTTTCTGTAATAATCTAGATAAAATAAATATTTAGTTTTTTTTAATATATATATTAAAATGTTCCAAAATATATATTTAAAAAAACTTAAAAATGACAATTTTTAAAAGCTGTTACTGAGACAGGACCTTTACCCCTAAAGGATGCATAATGGTATCTTTAAGCTACGTATTAGCACCTAAAGTGTAAATTAGTACCTAAATGTTATTTTAAAAATATACATCCCCAGTGACAGCATTGTACCTTTTTTTCTGCGAGTGTGTGAAACCCTAAACATACTTCAAACATCTACAAAAGGCCAATGTCGGACAGGATCATGCATGTGCACACGGTTGTGTACTTGCATAAAGCATGTGTCTGACTTTGGGATATTGAGTTGGAAGCATTATCTGAGAGTCAGAAGGAGCGAGCGGCAGAAGTGAGTTTATTTCCGGTGTTGCGTGATTGAATGGCGCCTGAGCTTGTGCGGAGAAAAGCCACAAATTTCCTCTCGGCTCAGCATGTCTGACAGCAGGTGCTGAAAGAGTTAACTGCCAGTTCTTCAGAAACACACACACACACACACACACACTCCCAGGACGCTGTTATGTTGTGTGCATGCATGTATCATCTTCCTGTTTCGTGTCACGTGTTGGCTGGACGTTTGGCTCGAGCGCTGTGTGTGAATGATCTAATTGTTCTTATAAGCATGAGACGAGACTGTGTGTGTGTGTGTGTGTGTGTGTTTGCAGCTGGACGTGTTGAGGTTTTTTAAAGGCTCTTGGCTGAAGCACATCATGCTCTCTAATCTCCCAGCATGCACAGGGACGCCACTCTCACAGCTTCTCTAATCCACTTCCTGTGCTTTGATCCCTGATGGGCAACCGAACTGATCTGAGGACGTCTGAACCAAGCGCACATGACTCCTGTTGATGTCTCCACTTAATTCCTCATAGTTTTACTGGAAAACAAGTCCAGAAGGATGAAAAAAAAACTATTTTCTCTATTGTGACAGATGCTGGTGGTCTTCTGGAACACAGATGAATATACAGTATCTGTACTCTAAGGGCTGAAAGGTACAAAGCCTGTGTTTTTGAGCAGTGGTTATGAGTGGGAGACACACACACACACACACACACACACACAGAGGAAAGGGTGGGACCGTCCCGCTTGAGGTAACACACCCTTCATTCAAAACCCTACCAGACGCCTGTATAAACAACCGCTCATCTCCCAAACCAGTGACCTCCACACATCTAAGAAACAGCATTCAGAATCATTCCAGAATAAAATTACCGTATTTTTCGGAATATAAGTCGCACCTGAGTATAAGTCGCATCAGTCAAAAAATATGCCATGATGAGGAAAAAAACATGTATAAGTCGCACTGGACTATAAGTCGCATTTATTTAGAACCAAGAACCAAGAGAAAACATTACCGTCTCCAGCCACGAGAGGGCGCTCTATGTCTTCAGTGTAGACTACAGGAGAACTGAGCAGCATAGAGCGCCATCTGGTGGCTGGAGACGGTAATGTTTTCTCTTGGTTCATTTCGCTTGGTTCATTTCTCTCGGTTCATGTCAAATTAATTTTGATAAGTCGCACCTGACTATAAGTCGCAGGACCAGCCAAACTATGAAAAATAGTGTGACTTATAGTCCGGAAAATACGGTACTCAAGAATCAACAACCTAGGCTCTTTCGTTCGAATTGGTCGTCTCTCATCTCAGCGAGAACAGTTAGCTGAAAACGTGCTCACTCTCAGGCCGTCAGAGATGTAGAGGAGTTTGTTTCTTCATCAGATTTGGAGAAATGCAGCATTGCATCACTTACTCATCAATGAATGCTCTGCAGTGAATGGGTGCCGTCAGAATGAGAGTCCAAACAGCTGATAAAAACATCACAGTAACCCACACATCTCCTGTCCACCAGTTAATGTCCTGTGAAGAGGAAAGCTCTATGTTTGTATGAAGCAATTCAAAGCATTTTTAACTTCAAACCTTTGAGTCCATAACTCATAATTACGCTTCCTCCAGTGATAAAGTCAATCTCCCGTTGTCCTCTCACATCAAAATCCAACATTATATTTCTCAAGAACTGTTTTTGCTTGTAAACGGTGCTTGATCTGTGCACATTTCTCTCCTGATTCAGACAAACGTTATTACTTTTCACTGGAGTACGTGTTTTTTTAAGGACTCATATTTCAGCAACAGTTTGAGATTGGAAAACATCTTGATGGATACGTTTCTTTTGGCTCCTCGAGACATTAACTGATGAACTGAAGTGGATTATTGTGATGTTTTTATCAGCTGTTTGGACTCTCATTCTGACGGCACCCATTCACTAATGCTGAGCAAGTGATGCATTGCTACATTTCTCCAAATTTGTTTCATTGCATTGCATTGCACAAACAACATTTGTGATTATTATAATTACATGCTTTCACATTTATTGATCATAGGTGTCTCGTTTGTCACCATCAAAAGCAAAAAGCCACTTTCCACACAACAGCTTGCATTAAAATGATATTCACCACGAGTGTGGGAACCCTGCTGTACATGCAAATCTCCGGATACTGATATTCTTCCAGTGTAACGTACAGCACTCGCCCGGCAGCTTTTCTTTGGTCTGTTATTCAAATCAACTGGGAGCAAACCTCGACTGATTTAAATGTCAAAAGATCATTTGATTGTGTCTGTTTAGGAGTTATTTAATTTCCCAGAATCCTTATGAATATGAGTAATATTCTGAAATGTCAAGCGCTCGTCCGTCTGGCTAGTAATGTGCTTTGTTGCTAATGTAAGACTAAAAAATGAATGCATGAGAAAATAATTTCTAATTGTTGTGCATGTTTCATTTGGGAAAAGACAGTTGATTTTTTTTTTTCAGCTAAAAGACAGGTTTCCAGTGTGTTCCTCTCAGGCGCCGTCTTATCATCGGTGACCTTGAGCGGTTTGCTGTAAAATACGACGGACTGGTGAAGTCAGCAACACCTGGGCTGTGTGGGTGTGTGAAAACACTGATACTAAACACACACACGGAAGCACTTCAACACACTTCTGCTGACAAACGCAGAAACTAAGTCGAAAACAAACACTCGAGAGCTTTTTCTAATTCACAAAACTCTGAGCTCAAGTCAAGCACACTCCAAAAACATGATTTTCTTTCTCAGTATTTTTCTCATGATTTCCAGTACAAATATCAAAGCATTTTAAAATCAATATATTCAGTGCGATATGCATCAAAATTAAGTGAGTCTATGAATAAAACAAGAATAAATATCTGCAAAATTGTAATATAGTTCAAAGCAAAACACGATTATATTTCTAACCCCACTGTCAGATATTTGTTCTTGTTTTATGAATAAACTCACTTAATGTTGATGCAGAAAACAAGACTTAACATATTATGTAATAATATTCTTGTTTTAAGCATCTTAACTTGTCATTTTTAGGAGAAAATTATATATATGCATCATGTTTCATACTTTTTTTTTGTGGTTACATTTTAGTAAAACTTGTAGCCTATACATATAATGCATTATAAATGTATAATAACGCCTTAATAATGCATAGTAATGCACCTTACAACTCTTAACATGATCTCATCAATAACTGTAGCCACAGATATGATACATTATAATACTTCATCAATCAATCAATGTTAAATGTAACATATCTGCAATTATAATCCATTTTAAATTTGATTACAGTTATAGTTATTTATGAAAATATTAAACACATTTTTATAAAATAGAGGTATATTTCTGTATTTATTCCTGTGTCAAATTTCCTATTGTCAAAGCACTTTTGAAATGGCATTTAGGTGACTTTACACAGACTGTTAAATGCTTGAATGCATTTACATTAGTCTGTTTTTATGCCGCATTGCATCTTCAAGCTGAAGTTTGATCAGACACAGAGTAACCTTAACTCAGCTGTGTGAAGACACAGTTAAGATGTCCGTTTCTTTAGTGTTTACTCACTCGTCGTGTGTCTTATTCGCGTCAGCAGCACTTGATATGGGCAAGGTGACATTCCTTATCTAATCTGACTTCCTGTCTTGAGGCTGAGGGGCGGCAGCAGCTGCACTAATGAAGACTGTGTGACTGGCTGAAGGGAGAGCGAGGACAGGTGCAAGCTGCAGAAGAGAGAGAGAGAGAGAGAGAGAGAGAAAGGGCTCTCTGTTCCAGAGATCACTCACCCTTAACAGACACAAGGGCAGATCCTGTGGCAAAGTCAAGTGGGTTAGGACAGGACATTTAAAGTCTGCTGTTCGGGAGGAGATTATTTCTTTTAATCTTTCAGCTAGCATACTTCATAATACATCTGAAGTATTACATTAAAGGAATTTTCTTAAAGAAAAATTTTGACTATTACAGTTCAAATCACGATTATTATGTACTGCGGATTAAAATGTGGCATTGGCACGTACTGTAGAAAGGTCTTAGGTCTTGTAATTTACACAACTCACAAATTTATGGAGTTTTTGTCAAGTGAAAGTTTGTTTAAAAGACATATACATACACACACACACACACACACAAATGGACATTGAATTATTAAAACAATTTAAAGACAGATTATAATTGAACAGTTTTTATAGTTTTTCTCTTAACACTAGTTTAAATAGTATAAAAATAATTATTAATTTCTTTAAAGACTACTGAGAAAATATTTTTTTAATTAAATTTACATCAATGAATGAGATATCTGATAAATATTATTTTTAATGTAGAATATTTTCACTATATACACAAGAATCTTCGGTTTTCTGCATTTCACGATGTTTTGTTTATTTTCAGAGACTGAAAGACGGAGCTCGTGTGCAATCACGATTTTACATCCAGTCACGACTGTTTTGTTTTCTTCGCGTGAGTCTAATGCTTGATGAACTCGATTTAACTGAACTCGAGTCGTGGTGACTGTGATAAGACTTAATAGTGATATAAACGTCACATCTTGAAGATGTACTTCATTAAAACTGTCAGTTACAAAAAAAAAAAGGAACTGGCTTCGGTTATTTGAGCCAGTTCGTTGAGACGAATTGAGTCTTTTCCCGCGAACTCGTTCATTCGAATGATTCGACTATGTTAACGTTAGATTGACAGTATGAATCATTTCCGGGAACCGCTTCATTTAAACTATTCGACTTAATGAACTGGTTCAAATAACCGATTTATTTTTTATTTTTATATTTATTTTTTGTACAAAACAACTACACATGTGTAAATCTCACAAGATTTTACCAGAAAAAAAATAAAAATAAAGGGGTAATAATTTTTCTTTTTGATAACATCATGTAATTAATCATTTTTAATATATGGCACAATGTCTCCTCAAACGCAATATAGTAGTTGTATGTTAGCAAATATTTAGGATATTAGAGATGATTCTCGGTTTGGACATGTTTGAACTGAAATGTTTGTTTTTTTGGCAATCAGACACTATTCATTAACTCTGTCTGGCACCTGACTTCCTGAGAACAGGAAGAAAACACACCTGATGTGTCTTTGTCAGCTTTTTCAACTGACATCAAGTTAATAACAAATATCCTTTCGCAGCAGATATCTAACCAGCGACCAAGCAGAGGGTTTCATTTGGTTAACCTGACGATTCATAAGAGTTTGTGACAGTGTGAACCAAGAATAAAGACTGAAACCAAATTATAGCTGCTCCAAACTCTTTTGATAATTTATGACATGTTTTCTCTAAATCTGAAAAGTATAGGCCTATCAACAAAACAATTCAATTCCAATTAGAAATGCACTATTTTACCCAATATTTGTGTAATATATATTATCACGTGCACTATTTGAGTGACCAAACATTCAGTTTGCGTTATAGGAACAAATTTTATTATTTATTCTTTTTTGTTATGTTAGTTAATAAAAATACAACTGTTCGTGCAAGCTCAAGTCCATTAAATAATATTAACTCTTCTGATTTAATAATGTACATTAATAACTGACATTAATAAATGCTTTATAATTATTTTTCATTTTAACTAATGTAGTTAATGTCAAAACCTTATTGATTTATTGGCAATTATCTAAAAGAATAAATCAATAAATAATAATAATAATAATAATATTTTTTAATAATATTCTTATGTAATAAAAAATTAAGTTGTTATATTTTTTTATTAAATAATTGAATACAATTAACTTTTATTATTTTTATTTTATTAAATATTGTTATTGTTTATTTCAAGAAACAATAATTTTTATCGGTTATCGTTTTTGTTTATATAATCGTCCTGGTTTACAGTCCAGAAATGCAAGAAAAACAGCACAAATATCTATTTAAAGTCAAATCTGTGATCTACCTAACATCCATTTAAAATCTGATTTTTTTCTTGCATCTGAAATCCATAATGGTGTGAGAAATGCCACAAGTTTACTGCGGTTTAATGTGACGAATGGATGTGGTTAGTAAACAAAATCCGCAGCTATAAAGAGTGATGATCCTGGCACACAACTCATCTTACAGAGCTGTACAAGTGTAAAAATAGAGGATCAGTGTGTGCACACACTGGGCAGAGAATGAGTCAGTCTGCCTTTTTTACACACTCGCTCCCATAATGCCCTGCGATGCCTTTGAAAGAATCTCAGCCATGCGGAGTGAAGCAGTCGCATGCACTGAAACACACACGTGCATCTGTCAGCATGACTTCAGATGCATCTTCTGCTGATCACATCCAAATCGACACAGGAACTATTACATGACACTAAAGTACAGCTCCAGTGTGATGTAATGAACCGTCCTCGTCTATAAAGGTCATGTGGATCCAATAACACACACATGCTTCCTTCACTGTGGTCCTCGTTCTGATTTAGCTGTGTTTTAATTAAGTTAGTCGGGTGCTTTGGAGCCGGAGATGCGCGGCCAACACTTAGTCTTACTGACAGCTTTGACAGTGAAATATTATTCTAGGAAACGGCTTCCACTTATAGCTCAGGAAGACGGGCAAGTGCTTCACAGAGGAGACACGAGACACGCTGGAAACGTGAACGATGAGGCCTGAAACACAAGTGTGTGACTGGAAAAAAACGTGCAACCCAATGCAAATGTGATTTGCATTTTTTTTCTTCAGGCAAGCATGCCTTCTACAACTCATTTTCAAGTTTGAAGAAGCAATCAAGTTTAAAGGAACAGTGCAGCTAAAAACTAACATTAGCTGCAAATGTGCTCGCTCACCCTTGGGTCATCCAAGACGTAGAGGAGTTTGTTTCTTCATCAGATTTGGAGAAATGTTGCATTGCATTAGTGTCTTAGCAATGTGAATGGGTGCCGTCAGAATGGGAGTCGAAACAGCTGATAAAAACATCACAATAATCCACACCACTCCAGTCCATCAGTTAATGTCTTGAGAAGCCCAAAAGTTGTGTTTGTGAGAAACAACGTCAACGTCAACACAGGAGATGGCCTTTATTATGGATTATGGACTTGCATTTTAGCTGAAAGCAATGGTTTGATGTTAAAAACGTCTTAATGATGGGTTTGTGTCATACAAACACTTAGTTTTTGGCTTCTGATGGACTGGAGAGCTTTTTTGACTCTTATATTGACGGCACCCATTCACTGCAGAGCATCCATTGGTGAAAAAGTGAAGAAATGCTACATTGCTCCAAATCTGATGAAGATACAAACTCCAAATCTTGGTACCGCAAAATTCCTACAATACGCAGCACTAAACAAAAACAAAGATGCAATGTTCATTTAAAATGGAATGTATATTTCAAAAGGTATGAAAGCGGCATTCACATCAGCTCAGGGAACAATGCCGTTCCTTCAACAAATCACAATTTTTACACAAGCAAACATCAGCTCGAACACATTTCTCATAAATCAACAAAAGTCAATGACTGCAAAACTGCGAAACGTAACAAAATAGGAGTCACGTCATGTCAACATGATGTAGATGCACTCAATAAAATGTTTTGACATTCTTTGGTTTGAATAACAAGAAAAAGCACTTGGTCAAATGTGAATCTTGCATCCAATCCAGTTGCACCAAAAGCTTATTCTAAGATTCTGAAATGCATAAAAGTGTACTTCAGCATTCAAATATGTAAATGACAGGTTACAAAAAAAAAATGTACAAATAAATACAGAAATATATGCAGACTGATTTCATGGCCACATTAAACGCTGTGCATCTCCAGTGAGAGACTCCGTGAATGACACTGAACTGAACTGCGTTTATGAGTCTCATTAAAATCCCGACAGACTGCGATCTGGAGCGTTACACACCGGCCTTGCGCCTTTCAGATCCCCCGGAAGATATCGATTACATGTCCGGAGCCGCACAAGACTGACAAATGCAGCTGCGCTCAAATGGAAAGTGATGTAATGGTGGCATTTCTGTTCGAGCGAGGACGCACTGCACATGTTTCACATTTACAACACATGGACATACAAGACGGGGCTAGTTGTCACACCTTATACTCCAGTGTCATTTTCGACCAGTCCATTTCAGACTCTAAAGTCTTTGCTAAAAAATAAAATCAGATGAACTTTTAGACTACTCCGTTCTATAAAATACAGTTAATTTAATGCATATAGCGGGGCATGTTGTCACAATGGGAACATAAAACATTTTTTTGAATGATTTTTTTTTTGGGGGGGGATTAAAAACGTTTAAAACATAGGCCAATATATATTTTTACTTATTGAACAAAATAGAACAAATATGTACAAAACAACAAAATAATAAATATATATATATATATATATATTTTTTTTTTTTTTTTTTTTTTGATGTGACAACTTGCCCCAGCCTGAAAATTTTGGAAAATCCTCTTGTCCTGAATAGAAATTTCAAATCGACTTTCATTAGGAGCTCATTCACGATAATTGAGACATTTTTCCCAATTCATCTGAAATCACCTTCTATGTTTTTGACTCTTATCATGGTTTTACCGTTCACAGAATGCATATAACCCAAAAAAAATCATTACAGTTCTTTTTGAAGGGTAGAATCCACAGAACCCATCCTAATTTAAGTCGCATAACCACATCTGGATAATATACGAGCGTTCATGCAAATTGACTTTTGGCTCTGACCCTCGCTGTGACAACTTGCCCCGGCCCCCCGTACAGTCTCGGAGGAGATATTCCCGGTGCTTATTCGGACGTGATGTCTTTCAGTGCATGAAGAGCGTCCGCGCGCGCGTCCAAGTGCACAAGGTGACACTAATAAAAAGCGCCGCTCGCGAGGGAACACGTCCGTGGATCTCCACGGCTCTCACTGCGAGTTTCGGAGCATCTTCTGCGCGGAGACCATGAGCAGCTGCTGCTGCTTCTGTCGGCTGGACTTCACGGCCAGGATCGCCTGGCGGTTCTTGTACTGGACCATCTGGAGCGTGATCTCCGCGTTCCAGCCCTCGTCCTGCGGGCACCTGAAGTCGATCTCTCGGCCCTCGGACATCACCACCGTGAAGTACACGTACTTGCCCTTGCGCTCCACGCAGTCCACCGTCTTCATGTTGGCGAAGTGCAGCTCCTTCGCCTTGCAGCCGGTGTCGTGGCTGTGGTGTTTGGGTGGGTGAAGCACCAGTCCCTCCTCCGTGAGCACGCAGCGCTTCTTCTTCCACAGCTGCAGCAGACCCTCGCTGCGCTTCTCCAGCGCGCCCTCCTTCAGCACGCGCGCGCCGCCGCCACCGGACTCCAGCATCGCCTCCGATCGTGCATCAAACACTTCGGGTTCTGGTTTGGGGCTGAGGGTGGGAAGGACGGTTGGAGGGATGGATGGATGGAAGTCCCTAGTCTGCGAGGACGGAGCGCGCGCGGGGGTTTTCTCTCACGCGCGGACCGCCCACTGCATGCGCGCGCACACACACACTTAAGTTAGTCATGGACCATCTCAAAACCATAATAAAGCACATATGGCTACAGGAAGCATTTTTAGGAATAGGTCTCATTCTAAAATAGATCGTCAATTAGTGTGAACATTTAAAACATTTGGAAAGATAAATGCTACATAACTCAAATATTACAATAGCATTATGTAATAAAAAGACAATGTTTCAACCATTTGAAACGAAAATATTTCTCTTCATATTTACAATACGCACTCATCAGGGGTATTATAACTGAAACCATTTAAAAATCTACTACATTTAAAAAATACTGTCATTTTAGTAAAATTTAAATGTAAAACTAAATAAGATTTAAAATACAAATGAAAACTTGAATATAATTTTTTTTAAACACTTAACACGTTTATGATTCAAATTAACCATTGCATGCTCTCATGAGTCCGCAATACAAATATTAATATTAAAATAAAAATGATAAAATCATTAGACAAGTGCAATACAGTATCTTTTATTATTAATTTGCCCTCTTTGATTACATTTCACCAGCTCAGATGATAATTACTTTAAGCAACATTTAATGTAATGAATAACCAATTACACATCTAATCCTTAAATTCAGACTAATTTCATTCAACAAAAAAAGAAAAAGAAAAAAAGTTGCACTTATAAAATGACGTCAATATGCAACGGTGCCCCCTAGTGGAGCCACTGAATCATTACAAATATTCACCCTTTGATAAATAACCCATCATAAAACAGATGCTTAAATCACCTTAACTAAAAGCTTTACACATGAACAGAATGAGACACACCAAGGATTGCACATTTTACCAATTTATTTTTCATGAATATACGTCCACGTACAGTTATCGAGTACATTAGTATTTTGTAGCATGGCATTTTGCTTTGACAACAGCTGCTGAGGGGAACCAGAAAGACCCCTGCTGCTTCAACCGCTCTGACACAACTGACCGACAGATGACCCGAACGCCCCGCTCCACACTACGAGACACGGGACACTGTTGCGTTTGGGCTTTCTGGGTGAAAATATTGCTCTATCTGCTTCAGACCTGCGCTACAAGTGAGAGGAGACGAAGACCTTCCTCTGAACACACACACAGTCAGACGCACCCCTTCACAGTGATAGACCTGCCAAACACCACTAACAGCCAATCAGAGACCAGCTAAACTGGCTCCTCCAATCAGGTTCTCTTGCTCCAAGTCTAGTCCTCCAATGAGGTCGCTTGGATCGTTGTGAGTGCATCCCGGGACACGTGTAGCTAGAGAACCCACCTAAATAACGGCAAGCCAATTGAAAGTTAAGCATTGACAGGGAAAAAGAAATGCTACAGATACATGACAAGAAAAAAAACAAAGTGCTCATAGAAAAGAAAGGAGTCATGCAACAGAGCGTCGACTGACTGGATGTGGAATGTACATCAGTCACCACAAAGCTTTAAACGGCATCCGAAATCAAAAATGGTGAGGTTTTTGTGGAATGTTGATTGAATAAATGAGCGCCTGTTTCTCGGGAATCACTCCGGATGCTGTTCCTGTAAACCGTCTTTCCACAGCTGTTGTCTAAGAGCAATACAAAACACTTGACGAGAACCCAACTAGTTTAGCGGTGAAGAAACGAGTGTCATGCTTCGGGGGATTTTCTGCATTCTAACTATTTTTTTGTTTTTTTTCAGAGGAAAAGAAAAAGGAAAGAAACCGGTCTAGTAAAATACTATGCGTCACGAGCCACGGCTCTCGATAGGTTAAGTTGGGTTTTTTTTTCTTCTCTTTTTTTTTTTTTTGTAACAAAAATCTTGAAACCCTTTATTTTTTTTCAATTATTTCTACCAAGAAAAATACAAAACATTGTAAGGCGGTGACTATGTTTGTTTTTCAGCCGTTACAGTGTAGGGGATCCTGAAGGTGGCGCTGACACCATCACTGCTGTTTGCACTCCTCTGGAGGCTTGGCATCCTTCTGGAAAACACCAAGAGGAGAAAGGGTCACGCATTTTACACACAAAACGCATTTCAGTTGTAAAAGCTCAGGCTCTGGGTACAAACAACCAATCAGATCACACGGCCACAAATTAAGAGCTATAGGGCCCTATCATTTCTGTGATGGAGAAACGGTCTTCGGTGGATTTTACAGTTCAACATCACAAGCATTTGACCTTTTAATTTGCTAAAACCATCACAGAAACTCAAACCTTTAACCAGCTCAAAGTTACAGTGGAGGACTAAATACACAAATCAAGTTCTTGAGTAAAAGTAGAGATAACCCTAATAAAATATCACACCAGAAAAGTATGAAGTACCCCTTTACGATTATACTCTAGTAAAACCATCACAAGAATACATGACACATCAAAAAGGAAATATTTTAACTGCTGGACTACTGCTGTAAAAAAAAGCACCTTATTTGTTGAAATCATTTGCTAACCAAATATTATTGCACTTTCGCTAGTTCAGCAGTACTTTTAAAAAACAGTAATTTTGAATTCATTATTGAATTTTGCACACAATGCGATTAAAATCACAGAGAAGTCATGCAATATAATTTTAACACTTTTGTATGATATATTTGCTACTGCTCAAAATACCTGGCCTATTAGATACATAAAAATATTAGGTTACTGATACTTATGTGTGCAAAAAAAAAAAAAAAAAAATTACACTCCATTGGTTATTAGTTTTGAAAAAATTTTGCGGGAAAAAATTAATTTGAGGTCAAATAAAAATAGATTTCATAAGGCACAAAAAAGTAATTCCCTGAATGTTAAACTGTTAAAATTGCATAAATTTGACGATTGCAATTAAAATTTAATTACTTTCGAGTAAATTACTTTGGCATTTAGCTTAACCATAAAATTTTTTTAGTTTTTTTTACACATTTATTTCATAATACACTAAAATATTTGTTAAACTTAAAACTGTAAAATTGCATGTTTCATGATTTCAAATAATAATAATAATTTAATTACTTAATAAATTTGTTCATCTGAGCAACAAACATGGATTTTATAAGGCCCTATAAAACAATGTTAAACTTAACAATCATGAATGCTAAAAAAAAGTTATCAAAAAATTCAATTGTTTAATAATTAACAATACATTTTGAATTCTAAAATATATTTTAACCATTGAAACAGAATCCAGAAAACTGGATTTAAACTTAAAAAAAAAAAAAAAAAAAAAAAGGCCATAGGACTGGGTTTCGCCAAAGGCACGGTCTTTCCACCCTCACTGTGAAAAGACTCGGGGGAACAAGTCAAACTGGGGTTTAACATGGAGAGCAAACCGGATGCTTCAACATACAGAAACAATAGAGATGCTAACGGCGACTCAAGATGGTTAAAGAGAGGAAAACCAGCACAAGAGCGGAGTGTGTTAGTGGTCAGTACAGGGGAATGATGGGAAGGGATTCAAACATTAATTCATGAGTGTTACCTACCAGGGCAGGGTTACTACAGACATCACCTATACCTAGTGAAGAGAAATTTAGAGAGGAACTCAAATTTAGAGAGGTGCCAAAGTGCTTGAAATGTTAACATGTTAATTATGTGGTCTATATTCTCCTACTCTAATTCTGTTCGATTAGTCAAGTGCATGCTTTCAGAAACGATGAGATGTGCTTCATGCTGAAGACAGATGTTCAGGAAGAGATGATAAACCTGCAGTGATGCTTCAAAGTGCTGTGTATATTTACTAATTAACATGCGTGCAATTCAATTAAATATATGCTGCATTTATCATAAATATTAGTATTGTAACTTCAAAGTTGAATACTATATTTGTAATTTAACACTGAAATTTGTATATTATTTCTTAAATACAAAATTCTAAACAAGTGTAAATTTAATTTTACATTGATTTTATTTAATAAAAGGAATAGTCTCCCCACTGTAGTGTCACTAAAATTAAAATTGAATCTGCTACATCACTGCTAAAATTTTGCATTTAATATAATTTCTGAAATAATATAAATTGCAGTTGTTGTTTTTTTTAAAACAAATCATGCACAAAAAAAAAAAAAAAAAAAAAGACTTCTGGTCTCTCTGTAAAATTCAAATCGAGTATATGTAAAAGTAAAGAAATAAATTAAAGTTATTACTACTGCAACATTTTACTGTAAAACTAAACCGAGAAATTAATAGCGATGTAATGATTAACTGTGTAATATTAGTTTGTTCATTTTTTATTAATATCATCATTGTTAGTATTACTAGGATTACAAAACCATACTGATATAAACAAAAACTGTGCAACTCAAGATCTGCAAACCTCTCCATCAACAATCGTGTAGCTCTAACAAACGAACAAGGTCAATAATGCCAGAGGAAAACCATCCATTAGCATTCCCATCCTGAACCTTGACCCCTTGGAGGACGTACTAATGCAATACTTAACTATGCTACGATTCAGAGAAAAAAATGAGAAAAGGTGGAGGGAAACAGACAATCGTTTGGCAGCGTATATTCAATGCTGTCGCTTTAGATGCAGAAGTTAAAGAGTTTTAGAACCAAGAGAAACCATTACCGTCTCCAGCCACGAGAGGGCACACTATGTCTTCAGTGTAGACTACAGGAGCACTGAGCAACATAGAGCGCCCTCTGGCGGCTGGAGACGGTAATGTTTTCTCTTGGTTCATGTCAAATTAATTTTGATAAATAAGTCGCACCTGACTATAAGTCGCAGGACCAGCCAAACTATGAAAAAAAGCGCGACTTATAGTCCGGAAAATACGGTATAACTCATGGTTAAAGGTCTGATGTTCACAGAGATGCTGCAAACAATGCGTCATTTATCTACTCTGCAAAAATGATCTGTGCTCATTCAGATTTCGCTTTTGAACGGACCAATGATGACTACAGCAGAAGTTAAACATGTTTCTGCCAGGAGAATCAGGAGAGTCAGAGATGCATGAGTGGAGGTGAGCATATGTCTTCTGTATGTTGAGATCTCAGTATCAGCGTCAGTGGATGTCTGGACTCTTACCTTGGGCTCATAGTCTGGATCGTTCTCCTCGTCTGCCTCCTCTTCACCCTCCTGCCAATTACAAACACCTCAGTTTAGAAAACACTCAGGGGAATAACACTGATAAAAACAGGTTAGACGACTTACCTCATCATCGGCTTCCTCGCCCTCCTCATCATACTACAAAAACACAAAGACAGCGATCAGACGTTTGGGAATAAACCATCGCTTTACTTCACAGAGAATGTGTTTCCCGTTCACTCACGTCATCGTCGTCATCTTCGATGGCCTCGCCGGTGAAGTACAGCACCGCTCTGGGCACGATTCGCTCGCGGATGAAGTGTCCGATCTCAAAGTCTGCTGCTAACACGGCCTCCGAGTCCTCGTCCTGTACACGGCCAAAACAAACCATCAGACACTCATATACAACCATGAGACTTCACCGCTACTGACCAACATATCAGGTTGAGCACAAAGCTGATGTAGCAGTCTAAAACTAACTCACCGAGCACCAAATAAGAGTTAAAATAAAGCAAGTGTTACTCGCCAGTTGTTTTTTGAATTATAACAATGCATGAACACGATATGGTTTAGCGTGATTATTAAAGTAACTTGCACAATGCAAAATGAGCCAAACTTGTAATGAGAAGCGTTTCGAAATCTGTTGTCAACTAAAGAACTTCCAAAATCAAGGCGCTATGGTTTAATGTCCTGGTCATGCATATCCAAAATTAGATTAAAATGACAAAACGTTCACGAAGATCTAGCTTGAAATAAAACAAGTTCCTCACCATTTCGCCTCCTTCAGGAACTGTAACAGAAAAGAAAGCTTGTGATCAGCAAATGCTATTCTTTGATTAACTATTATAATGACGTATGAATGATAAATCATGGATGCGGTAGGTTTGAGGGGTTTCTACCTTCAGGTGGAGAGAAGAAATTGAAGAATGAATCATTGGGGACCGTCTTTGTGACCGTCCTGACTGTGCCACGTCCCTTGTGTTTCTGTTTCTTCTTAATGGTTTTCAATGTGACGTTCTTGCCCTTAACCCAGTCGATCGAGCACCTAAAAGCACAGAGAGTCAGTCTCTAATATCACAAACTCTAATGTCATCAAAGCTAACAGGAAGAGGCATACCCTGTGCAGCCCATGATCTCCGGCCCGTCGAAAGAGAAGGGATCAGACTCGTCTGGCTCAGACCTCATTTTGTAGGTCTTTGTCAAGAGTGTGTTTGTGAAGAATTCATTGGGCTCAAAGTGGAACTCTAGAGTAAAACTCTGCAGAGAGACCAAACTGTGAGATTGAGAGCCCAGATAGGAGACAAACACACGGGACAGATCAGACTCACCATCGGCTGGCCTGCATCGGAGAACTTGACTTTAATGTCTTGTAAGTGCTTAAGGATTGGTTCATCATGTTCCTGGAGAGGAAAAACAAGAAATTAAATCCTTCTAAATACCAAAATCTATTTCATAAAAATCCACTGAAGCATTAATCTTCATTTCTAATTAATTATAATTGATGTCACAAGAGAAGAGGAATCAGAGAGGAAAGAGAGAAAAAATTGTATGTAAAAAAAAAATATATATTTTTATATTTAAACAAATTCTTAGATTTATATGATTTAAATTCTAAAAGTTTAATATTATATAAATATATATTTTTTTTATTTAAACAAATTCTTAGATTTATATAATTTAAATTCTAAAAGTTTATTTATAAAACACTTACTTTTGGCCTTTGATATCACAAGAGAAGGGGGGGCATACCAATGAAGAATATCTTTAATTTTAAATTAATATTTTTGCATTCAAAATGTAAAAAAACTAAAATATTAAATAGTTAAATTCTATAATAAAAATTACATAAATGCTAGGGGTGTAACGGTTCACAAAATTCACGGTTCGGTTCGATACGATACACTGATGTCACGGTTCGGTTCGGTTCGATACGTTTTAGATACAGCAAAATGCAAAAACATCTCAACTTTTCAGAATGCCGCAAGCGCACCGCGGGTCATGTGACAAGAACCAACCAATCAGCTTCATCCTTTCCCGTAACAACGTTGAGAGCTCAGCCAAGATGAAGGAACAGCTGATCATAGTTGTATATGGATTGCAATTTTGAAATAAATTTAGTAGCAGAGCTACTGCAAGCGATTTTTAGAGCTGCAAATCCATTTATCCTTCGCTGAAATTTCCGTGTCTCATGGAGAGAGCACGTCATTGTTGCTTAGCAAAGACAGACGCCTCATGAGCGCTTCTGCCCGAGCGCTTTGGAAAGGAGGAGAAAGACGCGCTTAGCGTTTTCCATGCGTTTTTAGGCACGATATGTGAACGGCCCCTAAGGCGCTCGCTCACTCAGCACGCGCTGAAGGCTCGTTGCAAAATGTCGAATGCATTTAACAGACCAGAAATATAAGATCCTAAAATAACCAACAGGTCTGGTGTTTGGGTTGGATTCCCTGTAAGCTATAGTGTCTAAATGCTGCAGGGATAGTTTGCTGCTTGCATGTTTCTCCTTTTTTTCGTCTTTTCCCAGATAGTACTGACGCATATATCCCAGATATTCCCGCTGGTGTTTTTTTTTTTTTTTTTGTATTCCCGCTGGTGTACCCTGTCATGTTGCAGATGCGACATACCGTTGTTTTTTTTATCCACCACTCTCTTGCCATCACCATTATAGCTTAAAGGGAATCCAAAGTGCACCCAAACACCAGACCTGTTGGTTATTGGAGGATCTTCTCATTTCTAGTCTGTTTAACGCATTGGCTATTTTGCAACGAGCCTTCAGCGCGTACTGAGTGAGCGAGCGCCTGCTGAGTAGCCTAACATAAACATATAAGATGGTGTTTTTTTCTTCTTCGGGAGTGTCAGGGGCGTTGCCTGTTACGTTGTTTGGGTTATTGGGCTACCTTGTTGAACGCATATCATTATATTTCTCTCTCTCTCTCTCTTTTTTTTTTTTTTCAAATATAATTAATTACTCCAACGAACCGTTCGGTATACGTAATGCGTACCGCGTACCGAACCGAAAGCGTCGTACCGAACGGTTCAATACGAATACGCGTATCGTTACACCCCTAATAAATGCTAAACATTTGAATGGGGGTGTGTACATTTTTTTTTATTATTAATTAATAAATAAAAGTATTTAAAGTTTATATAATGTAACATTTACTTTTGTCTTACATGCTTTAATCAAGTTTTATATTTGGCCCCGTGTAAGTTTGGACACATCTGTTTAAGGAAAATTCTATTTATCAAAAATGTAAGTGACATTAAACAGCCCAGCTGTCATTTCCCAAGCAAATTGTGATAATTAAATTACACATTAAATTCTGAGTGAAACAGAACAAAAGTTAGATGCAAATAGCTTCACTACGCCTGTATCTTCAGCTAAAAAAAAAAAAAAAGGACCCTTCTGAACCACAAGATGGCAGCAAGGACGCTTTGTACAGAGAAATCTCCTGCTGTAAATAACCATGATGCATGACCTGCTTTTGAACACCACTACACTCACGATCACTCCCTCGTGTGCCCGCGTTTGGCCGTTTTCTCCCTACCTGCAACATTTCGCTGAGAAGATCGACGTTCTTAAAAACTGTGAGCCAGAACTCTGGGATTCCTTTAGGGTCTTCCTTCTCCTCGTCTTTCTTCTCTTCCTCCACTTTGGCTTTTTCCTTCATTTCCTCCTGAAGACAAACACCAAGACATAGAGTCAAGCTATGACTGAACACGGTAGAATAGGTCATGCTATATAAATGAAGTGGTATTTGAAGAGCATGCAGGTATGGATCACCTGTACCTGCTTACTTACGGTCAGCTCTTCCTCTTCATCTTGTTTCCACTCACACTCTTCATCTGTGGGTTCGTATGCTGCTCTCACGATTTCACTCCGCTGAAAAGAGATTCGAGGCATTTTCAGAAGTCAAAACTAAATATATATACAAGCCTGTTTTAACCCGTCGCACAACAGGCCAGCTCACTTCTTCTGAACATGCAAAATGTGCATGCATTATTTATTGCTACATCTGATTGCCTCTGTGCCCACACACTGCATTTTGATGCAGCTAAATTCACAATAAAACTGTGTTCATGGATATATTTAACTGTTTCTGCTGTCAGACAAAGGAATTAATTTTAAATAGTGAGTGAAACATGACCCATGAAGACTACAGAACCAGCTCTCCTCTCCAAGATGATAATCTGAACTAAAATCCTGATTTATAATCGAGCCGTCTTATGTGGGCTACACATAAGATTAAGGGATTTCGCCTATACTTGAAATCAGATGTAAAATTAGAGAAGCAACAACGTTAAACTGCACTGGGAAAAAAGAAATAAAGTCACTAAAGGGGTGTGAAGTCACTAAATCTAGCAACAAAGTTGCTAAATTGGCAACACTGTGCATTTCCATTTCTCCTAATACAAGTTAGGCCATGAGTCAAACAGAAAATGCACGCTGCGATAATAATATAAGTGTTGTTAAACTGAATTTGTGTTATCCTGTTTTGACAGCCCTAACATGCATATACATAAATATGTGTGTGTGCATAAGGTAACACTTTAGAATAAGGTTTCATGAGTTAACATGAATAAACAATGAAAAATACAGTACTGTATTTATTAATCTTTGTTTAATGTTAATGAAAATAGATATTTATTGTTAGTTCATGCTAATTCACAGTGCATGAACTAATGTTAACAAGCTTTTGATTTAAATAATGCATTAGTAAATGTTACAATTAACATTAATGCTGTAGAAGGATTGTTCTTACATTAACATTAACTAATGGAAACTTATTCGAAAGTGTTACCCACACTAAAATTAAAGCAGAAAATAAGTAGTATTCAAAATATTAACAAAAACTATAACAGTATATCAATGAGTGTAAAGTAACATTGCCAAAGTGCTCAGTTCTTGGCCAGAATAAAGTGCAACATGGACTAGACTTTATGCTGACACACAAAAAGATTTGTACTGTAAGACTTCTAGCCAGCAAACTTGTTTAAAGTTTTATTTTGAAGGATCCCAACTTTTAATTGAGCCTCTCAGACGTCACGGTTCCACTGGGAGCACGGTAAACAGCTACAGCTCAGGTTTTATTTTCTGTAAGACATCTCTCTGGCTGCAGTTTGTCTCTAGTGTCCTTGATTGACCACTTGTTGTTTGCTGCAGTTGGAAACACTGAAGCAGCGGGTCAATATAACCGCTTTAACGCACCGTGCCGTCCGCCTTCTAGCACACAACAGTCGTTTCATCTCATACCGCACTTTTTCAAAAGAACAACCCCACTGCTGGAGGAAAAAGAAAAGCAGTGTTTAACTCTCACCTTGTCGAAGAGAGGCTGATACAAAGCGGCGTATTTTCGCTCTAGCTCGTGCACTTCTTCGTAGAACTTGGCTTCGATGTGGGCGCATTTGACCTGGAGGTTCTTCAAGGCATTAACGCGTCTCTTCACCACCTTCGGCAAGCTGCGCAGACACCACAAACAACATCACACGGAGCAAATGACACACTGCTGATGATTCATGCATGACTCAGGATCAGCGTTTTGTTTGGAGCAAGTAAAAAGAGACTATTGACATTCGGCTGACACGTCGCAGAAAGGAATCAGGTGGCCAAATTTAGAAACATTTAATGCAGTCACGTTGGCAAAGTAGGGAAATTAGATGCAGCCATTGGGAAACAGAGGAGCTACTTGAAGTTGTGCGGTGCGTGGGCACGTACCTCTCCATGTACCCTGAGGGGGATCCCACGAGCCCATCCAACCTCTCCTGCAGCGCCGCAAGAATCTGAGGGTTCTGCATCATCTGCATCGTCAGCTGACGTGCTAAAATCAGAGCCAACACAACCATCACCTGACAGTCACAGCAGGAAGACATTACAAACTACACTCAGGATCACAGAAGAACAAAAGAATGATCTATATAATCCAAACAACTTTGAAATTTCAAACTAAATCCATTTTGCTAATATAAAAATAATTCTACACGAAAAGTTCAAAAGAGATGCCATTTTCATTCCAAAAATAACAGTCGCTAACAAAGGCGAGGTCAGTGTGCACGAAGCAATCTTTAAAGAGCGAGTGCACATCGAACACTCAGTGTTCTCCCAAATGATTCGGTCCGGCTGCTGAACACAGCTGAGGTCACTGAGGTTATGGACTGATATATCCTGTTACCAAAAGCTAAAAGTGCCAGAGCAAACGTGTGCATTGTCTTTTCTTAATGACAGTCAGCACTAAGAATCCATGACAGACGGCATTTAGTTTTCCTCTACAGCAGCCTAGTGAACACCACCAGAGCAAAGAGACTCTAGACAATAGAGATGTTGCGGTGACAGATTTTTTCCACCGGTTAATCGAAGTGTAAAAAACCCGGTAATCCCGGTGTCACCGGGGTTGCGTGTCGGGGATTTCGAGTGGCCGAAAATGCGGTTGTGCAGACGTGCACACGTCTCAATTTACTTTCACTTTAATTAGCGGCAATTCAGTAGCATTTGTTTGAATTAATCATGGGTTAATTTATTTTATTCTTAATAAAAATAAACAAAACAATAAGACACTCGCTTGTATTACACACATCTTTATTGCAAAATGAATAATAACACAACATGCAAAAACTAAACAAAAGCACTTATGAAACACCTTTAAAGTGCATTTATTAACAAAACAAACCACTGTATCAAATAGTATCAAACAAAAAATTATATATAAAATTATATATATAAAAAATTCACTATTCGTTAAATAAAAGTGCCAGCCTTTTTCAGCAAAAAAAAAAAAACACAACCATCGAATATGAAACGAACGAACATCAAAAACTTTGCGCAAATGCACCACTTATCGAAGGCTGTGTTTGTGTGTCAGGCATTTGTGGTCGATTTTTTTTGCCGCTGGACCCATCTTGGCCGCTTCATTTTTGTGGTGTGCTTGAAGATGTGCGTGTAAATTCGAAGCGTTACCTCCGGATGCTTGCCACTTTCGTCAGGCAAAGTTTACAGGTTGCCTCGTTAACGTTTTCAGGTTCCCTGTTGGCATTTGGTTTGAATCCAAAATATTTCCAAATAGGTGCTTTTGCATTTCGCTTTGAAACCAGATCTTCCGCCACCCTTTGCCAGTTAGCTCGCCTCACTCTCCTCAAATGATAAATGAAACCGGACACCTGCTGCTTTACTGCGGCGCTCCTTCCGCTTACGGTCCCTAACTGAATTAAGTGCTTTATTGCTATAGGCTTAAACTTCAACACGATGGGGACGGTGCCGGTGGTCAAGTGCTATGACCGGTAGGTGGGTTAAACACTGTGTATCACCTATAACACCGACTATCGCAACAAGCCTACTAGACAAGTAAAAAAAACACACTGAGGGAGGGAGTGCTGGGAAATCGGATTCATTTTAGCCAATCGGTTCGTTTCTAAGAGCTTCCTAAAAAAATTGGAGTTTGAGTGGCCACTGCTATCTACAAGCATTTACCATCTTTAGTGATCAAACACCGCTGTTTGAGACGAAGCTTTATGTAATCAAGTTCAGTACTATTTTACATAAAGTAGAAGTTTTTCCATTCATATTAAATGCAATTCCCTTGTTATTGGCCATATTTAGTATTGGCAAGAACAACTGCTGGTCAACCTTATTTAAACCGGAAATTCGAAGTGGGGGGGGGCACGAAAGAGTCCAGAGTCATACCTTTGCTGTTGTCTTCCCCGGTTTCCTCTTCCTCCACCTCTTCAACATCCTCCATATCTGCTGGGTCCATCTCAGCCTGGTCTTTACTGCAGATACACACACAATCAGAGATTAAGCATTTACCCAACCAGCTCTTAATGGTGTTTCCATTCGCATTTACCAATGTTAGCATGACTTTCTTCCAAATAATCTTTTAAAAAGGGCTCATGAGTCGTCAGCATTTCCTTCTCTGAAGATAAGAGCTTGGCACAGAAAACAACTTTCTCTTAAAGACTGTTTATCATGCATTGAATCTTATCTACGGTGTTAAAAGATGAACATCCACTGACAAATTTACACTGCAAAGGCGGCACAGAAGCGCTTCAGAAATGGTTTTAAGGTGTCTATACACAGACAGGTTAATGCAGGTTAGTCCGGCGTTGCATCTTAACACTAAATTGTTAGCAGGCACAGAGCAGCTTTAACTTTTCTGTGTAAATACACCTCAGTTGTCATTTTGTCTGGAGATGCAGGTGCATGTGAAACAGAATCACATCTACAGCGCTCTTAAAAGACAGGAAGTTCCTGTGGTGACACGTGTCGAATGAGTGAACGCCGGGTTGTAGAGTTGCAAACATGTGTTTGGCATAGCATGGATGCTTGGGATACCACACAGAGCATGAAAGCTTGCAGACAATGTGTTGCTGGCCCTACATCATCTCTCACAGTGAGGAAAGGGGTTAGAAACAGATCGGGGTGTTTAGAGGAGTTCACTGGTCATGTGACGAGGGCTAATCAAAAGGGGAGTTTCTGGACTATTTCCCGCACAAACAACAGGCATCAAGTGATTATAGCTGGGAATGTGAAGGGCCCCCAATCCATTTAACTATCAAACTGGGAAATAGCGATTATAATAAACTGCTGATTATTTTACTGACATTTAGAAATAAAATCGCTTTAATAGGCAAACAAGCACTTACTTGTCAAGATCTGCCATGTTGTTTCACCGTCTGGTTTCCTAAAGGGAAAAAACAAAGGAAAGTGTTCATTATGTTCAACAGCCTCAAGCTAAATTCGATCGCTGATGGTTTTGCTGGTCAGGTGACTGAATTGGGATGATTCAGGCGGCCAATATGCAAAACTATTTAGATGGTGATGTGTCAAAACGTCTGATCAGATTTGATGGTGCAAATGTATTGAAACATGCACGGTGCCATCTCTTGATAAAAAAAAAAATTCAGTGGTAGAAAATTCTTTCCCTGGGGTTGTACGGGATGGATTAGCTAAAAAAAAAAAAAAAATCTTCAGCTCTGATTCTGACAGGATCTATTTGTTAGGGCCCAACCTGCATACGAGCCAACTCCAGGATAAAACACGGGCTCGGACGCCCACATCCAGCGGGAAGAGCGAGCAACTTTCTTCATTCACGAGCTGATGGCTACAGACAGAATGTTCTCAGCCTACTCTGCTCTTCGCCTGTAGAAGATCAATAACATGAAGACCTGACACCTCCCTGGCAGCATCCATTCTTCACAGATTTGAAGGTTAATCTCTTTCGGTCTGCGCCAAGATCAGACAACTGAAACCTGTCAATACAGACATACGAGAGTTTCCAAAACCATGGCAGAATCAGATCATCTTATTTCACAGCAAGACGTCACAATACCGGGACAAAGTTCCTGGCACAGTTCCTCTAGCCTCTAATAACCATTATTCAGCAGTGAAAGCTGAAGGCAAGCCTTTAAACCTTACAAAATCTAGCTGACCTGGGAGCAAAGGTTCGATGCACTTGTTAAAACCTCTTTATGCTTCCCAAATTACATGACCAACACATTTCCAAGACTCCATCATGAATCATTCCAGTCAGTTGTGACTTTTTCCATGTAAAGATTGCAATAGAGTGTAATTTCAGGACGACTAGACAGGCATGACTTTTCATACACCTAAAAACTTTGAAAATTCACTGGCTTTATGAACGCAAGAAGCCCAATCGTGTCATTAATTGATGAAAAATGTTCAAATGAAGCAGAGATAGGTTTATAATAACTGATATTTACAATTTTCTACTTAACCGGTCATTCTCATTTTCAACTCCTGGAAAAATATGGCAATATCTCTTAGTTCTTGATTATGGCTTTCCAACATAGTAATGACTGGAAGGAAAAACTAAAATCCTGAAATTACTAATAAAACATCTACTACTTTTTATATTAAAATATTGATCAACCTCTAATGCAAAAAAAAAGACCTTAACATGAGACTCATAAAAATAAGTCAGTCAGAGATGTTCAATATAAATGTAAAAAGGGATGAATTATGGTAATACTGGCTGACTTAAACTACACAGCCTTATTCTATTCAACAAGAGCCTCCAGCCGCATTTCATACAGATGTGACGAATTAAACCTCAAACTAACCAACTCTGTCCAAGCATCTAAAACAACTGTTTAACTCTTAAACTGGGTTCATGATCTTGGATTTGATCCATGGGTCAATTCCCAGCAGGCCACATCACCACGTGTTTCCTCCACAGACTCACCGGCTAAACCCGTTAGCAGCACAGCCTTCTCATAACCAACCCATCCTAACTAGAGACTGACAACACTAAAACAGTAGCTTTCTCATAACCAACCCATCATAACTTAAGAGGAGACTGATAACATTAACACAGTGCTTCAGTTTCAAGCTCATCAGGAAAAACGGCAGTTTAAACTAACATGCGTAAAGACATCAAATCATTTTATCCCAATCATGCTCAAACATGAGCCAGATTTACGTCTCCACATCAGATTCGCACTAAAACCGACTGATTAGTATAATAAACAAAGTTTTATTTCAATTTTTTTCGACAACGTGATAAGACAACAACAAAAAAACTTAACGTTACCCGCCAGATCAGACCAACGGTCATCATCCTAACAAGAAGATGAAAAAACACGCCCGTTTCCAACGATTGTAACCCCTTAAACAAACGTTTAAACATTAAAACCCCAGATAGGTTTGTCTGTTTATCAGCTAAACATGGTTTTATTCGATATTTAAAAAAAAAAAAAAAAACGAACAGCCATTTTCATCTCCATCATGGAGGAGTCGGTCTCAATGGCTGCTGACTGACTGAGAGGTTAGCTCGCGAGCTAACTGAAATATCCCATTCTGACGTCTCGTGTTAAATCTCGGCTTAAGTACGTGTTTATCTTTTGAAAGAGGTTTATAAGCAGCCCCTTGGCGGTGTGTGCTCTTACCGAGAGCCCGATGTGTAGAGGTCCGTCTGGGTCTGCGGTGCTGCTGCGCAGTGAACAGCGCGAGGGTCCCGCTCTGATGGCGCTAAAGGGAAAGAGATCCCGCCGCGTGCGCTCATATACATCTTGCGTCAGCACGTAACACAGCTCGCGCTTTCCCTAATCCTACTACGGCGGAGGCGGAGCTTATGAATATTAAATACGCACAGCGATGATCGGGTTATTCTCATTGGTTAGCGTCTTGCGCGTTAGCTAATTAATATTCATAAGCGAAGCCTTGGTCATAGATTCGGAAATGTAATGCAAAGGGAGAGGGCAGGCGCAGGGGGTGGAGTTTCCCGCCAAAGCGTTTGCCACTAAATATTTTAAAACTAAAACAGCTATCTTTCTATTTAGTCTGTCTGACGGAAACAAACGTGGGAGCATTCTGTTAAAATAAATTCTGTGGAGAATTTCCTATAATTTCTGGGTATACAATGTGTTAAAGCATTCCTGGGCGCGATCAAATTTGTCAGAATATAAATAGAGTCATTGTTCTGTGCGCTCAGAAAAAAAGAAAAAATACTGGAATGCCAGAAACCTGGAGCGAAACCTGCTCGTTTTAGAAATGTAGGTTGTTTTGCACTAATAAAATTAGTCAGAAAGTACAATATTAAACTGCATATTAATAAGCCTTGATCTTTTGATATCAGTTTATCAGAAGAGGTTTTAGTGTTTCTATAAAACCTTAATCTTTTGACTTGATCTCATTGAGGCACAACAATGACACTCATCTATTGTTGCTCTCTTTATAAAAGGCTTGGAAAAGGAAAAAAAACAACGTGGAGAAGAAAAAACAAAAGTACTACAAAACAGGCAAAGTAAAGATAATGTGATTTTATAGGCATCTTTAAATATTATAAAGGCTTTGAGGAAAGAGCCTCACTCCGAAAAAACTGAAATGGTCCATTCAAGTATCCTTAAAGTAGTCCATGTCTTGTGCATTGTTTTAGAGTCAAAGATGACAGAAATGCATGAACTTTATAAACTGAATATCCTATATATATATATATATATATATATATATATATATATATATATATATATATATATATATATATATATATATATATATATATATATATATAGTTCCTCCGTAACTGTTATCTATCACTGAGACTTAACCCCAGCCCTCTCGATATCCTGCTGACAGTAACAGGAGCTGACGTATAGATGCCCTCAGTTTGTAAAAGATTCATGCCCTGACAGAGACACAGTTAACCCGTCAGCGGCTGTATTTCTGTGTAACACACTCACACTGTAACCTAGTGACAGACGAGGACAGGTGTTCACCCAAACACACACTTCATAGACATATAGGTGTAAAACACCTGAGCGTGTGAGCAAAACAGGCCTTCAGGATTTAGATCTAATTAGTACTATTTGATAAGACTCATTACTTCTAAATGCTGTTACTTAAAGTAAATATTAAAATATTAATACAGCATGAATAAAATATAAAAACAATAACACATTTTTAAAATAATTTGTATATACATTTAAGAAATGTTATTTTATTTCAGGTAGTTGTTAAAAAAAATCGAATTTTCATATTTTAACTTGATGCACTAAAATAAAACTAAAACTTGAATGAACAAAAACTGTACTTAAAAAAAAAAATCAAAAACAAAGAAAAAATACTAAAACATTAACAAAAAAAGCAATAAATATTAGAAATAAATAAAAACTAATTCAAACCACAGTACTGTAATCTTTCTTCAGAAATGTTTTTATTGTTTTTTTTTACATGAATTAAAAGAAAAATCATAGTTGTGATTTTGAAATTAATGCATGCATTACATAATATGGATGGATGGATGGATGGATGGACAATGTAACAAAATAACAGATAAAATACAACAGACTCAGCAGAAGCTTTGTGTTTGATTTGTCAATAACAATAATGTTTATTTAAATAGTTTCCTTCCAACACCCAAGGTCACTTTACAGAGACAAATAAGAACCCCCCCCCCCAAAAAAAAATGAAAAGCACAATGCACATACCAAGGGCTGATAAAAATAATAATGATGATAATATACAGATGTTACACGGTCCTCAGTGCAACATAATCCATGCATCGGCAGACTGCAAAAACACAACAGGAAGGTCTCCATCCGCCCCCTCCTGAAACACTTCCAGGGGTTTCAATGCACCTCAGGTGGGAGCCGTGGAAACATCACAACTTTATGTATCTGAACATCTGCAAAGCAGCAGAATGAAGAAGATGGCGTGTGTTCAAATGTGGACAGCCCTCTGAAGAGGATTCCCCGCCAGACGGGATGATGGGATAATCTTAGAACATTTGGAGGACCGGCGGAGCACTGCACCGTCGCCATGGCAACACGCTGGCCGAGATGAGGAAATATGACATCACTGTTACAAGAGTTCACGAGAGCCAATCAGTGAAGCTGAACTATTGTTATTTTGAGAGATCAAACCCTCTGCATGTCAAATGCATTTTCTGGATGTACAACCAAAATATAACTCACAGAGCAGCATTTTGTCTCATGTGGATGTGTTGTAAAAAATACAAAGAGGGCAAGGGTTTATTTGTGACAGGAGCATGCAAACATGGGCATTTGCTGGATCAGCCTTAAAAAAAAGAAACAAAACAAAATATAAGAGTTCAAGAATAAGTTACCTCAGAACACACATGGCATTAGTTGTAGTTGTAGCAAGGTAAAGTAAATGAGCATTTAGGTGCTAAAATAAAATCAAATAAATGAGCTTTCATGCGCTAATTAATATGCTATAATACATTTAAATGAAATAAAATGAAAATAAATATAATGAGCTTTCAAGTGATAAAATAAATTAAAGCAACAAATAAAATAAAACAACAACATAAAATAAAATAGAATAGAAAAATACATTAACATAAAAGAAGAAATAAAAATAATAAAACAACAAATAAATTGAAATATAAATATTGAGCAAGTTACCTGAGAACACACATGGGAATTAGCTAGACCAAATATTTAAAAATATTATATATATATATATATATATATATATATATATATATATATATATATATATATATATATATATATATATATATATATATATATATATATAAAATAAATGTCAATCAAGTGCTAGAAAATGCAATAAATATAAATACTGAGCTTTCAACTGGTAAAAAGAATTCAAACAACAAAAATAAAATAAAAATAAAATATGGAGAATGAAATATTTCATATAAATAGATTTTATTGTACATTTTGCAGTCTGATGTTATGACATTGGCTTTAGCAGGGGCTAATTGGTTCATGCTAACTAGCCAACCCTTCGCTCAGATTTCTCAAACTTCAGTGTTTGGCCGATAGTTTTGGCTGGTGGGTGAGCAGCACAGATGCGGGCTCGGGTGGGTGTTGTTACTGGATCAGATGGTGTTTCCCCTCTAGATGTCAAACCTCGGCTCACCGGCCTGCACCTCATGACTTATCCTTGCAGATTTGGTTTGTGCACCCTCACACGCTTCTCGCTCCGGCTGCAGGTAGGAGTCTTGTCTACAGCGCACCACAGAAACTGACCTCCTATGCACACTTACTGACTTCCTTCCTCTATAGGTCCTAAAATGCTCGGTGAATACATGAAACGGCTCAGCAGTGTTCTCTGATGAAGACTGGGCTCGAAATAGCTGTCAGCATCAGCATGATAGAGCAGTTTCAGTCCTGCATCACCATTCAGAGTCCTTTACACAAGAGTCTTTTCTGAACTAGACATTTAGAGTCTGCGAAGTCAATAAGCCACATGAATCAACATTTCTGTGGTGTGAATTATGGACTAATTAAGGGAAAAATAGTTGTTTTCTGCACAGTATGTTAATGTCACTAATTGTGAACTAAATCAAAATAAACAAAGAAACTAAATTAGACTATGAATGGCTTACCTAGGTCTATGCTAAAAATGATAAACACAAATATTAAATGTTAAAAAAATAGAGTACACTAGCATATATGTATTTGAAGACACCAACTAAATACAACAAGATGTACTCTTGACATAATCAACAGGGATGCAAGAGCTTGAACATACAAAAAAATAGATGCATTGACATTCAGAGCTTCTTTTTTGTTTTAGGTGCAGTGCAGAATGTGCAATATTGTGCATTTCATGATCCAAGCTGCCCATGAAGATTCGCTTTCTCTTGCAATCTTGTCTGTGCCAGTCAGACTCTGGCTCTTCTCTCTTTATTTCTTTGTGTCTTTCTGGCTCACCCACTCTCTCTCTCTCTCTATTTCTAAGCAGAAGAAGGGGGAGAGACAAATGTGAAGTGACACAGGAGAACGCTTTGCTCTCCTTCGACTGAAGAGCTGAAGGTACAGAGAGTCACTGTCCAGCAGAGAAATGAACAGACCGGGTTGTTCGGTCACACTCATTCACTTACAATGAAGCCCAGCGTGCAACTCAAAGAGAGAGAGAGAGAGAGAGAGAGAGAGAGAGAGAGAGAGAGAGAGAGAGAGAGGGAGATTCGCAACATGACTAAAACTGATTCACAAGACCAGGAAAGCATAAGAGTTATTTTTCGCTGTGTTGAAATATAAATGTGAACATGCATGATTCAGGATAACTGAATCAAAAGTGCTTTAGCCACTTTAGTGTTTTTATACTATTAAATGTAGCAAATGGACAAAGGAACCACTTCCTGTTCGTTTCAACTTGGACTGTAGAGAGTAGGAAAGTGCAGTCGGCAGCTAATAATGACCTCATTGAGCAACTCATCTGCTATTTATAAGCATCACAGGAGCCCAGCGCTGTGACAGCACACAGTACGAGTCAAACGTTGTCTGTCAAACGTGTGCTTTTGTGTCAGACGTCTGTGCTAATGCGGTTTAAACCCATGAGATGAAAAGAGAGCTCGGCCACAGCACTTCTTTTATCTGCTGTGATTCCAGCGAGGATAAAAGCTCTGCTGAGGCCAGCACAAACGCCGCAGAGCTCGTTGTCACCCGCTTTAGGACGGCTGGAGCTTTAACCATTCCTGTTTTTTTAAGAGGTGTGTGTGTGCGTGTGTGTGTGTGTTAGGGGAATGAGAATCCACCTGATGAAGTGTGTTCAGTGTCAGATAAATGAGAAGAAACAGAAGAGGTCAAACACGATGACCTGTATCTCTACTAGTGTAGACTGTAAGCGAAATGTCAGCAGGTCGATCACAAACTGTGATAATAGTGCAATTAACCCTATAATGGCTGACATATGAAGTGATAGTCAGAAAAAAAAAGTTTTTTTTTTTTTTTTTTAAATGGAACATCTAATTGAATATATTAATAAAAAGCATAAATATAACAAAAATTTAATGTGTTTTTGTTGAGCACTTATAGGTTTTTATAGCTCATATAGTCAGAATATGGAGGGGAGAAAATGGCTCAACCAGAGCAAAATAAATGTAATTTGGTAAATATACTGAAACTTATATTGCCAAAAAGTGATGACATTCTGATGCATGTGATGTAAATCAATGAGATCTTGATTAACAGTATAGTAGATAATTTCATAAAATGAACAACACACAGACAAAAACAAAACAACAACAAAAAAAAGGCAAATATATAAGTGTATATAAACAATTGTGCTATAAATGATAATGGAATAGGATTGAGTAAGATGCAGGGTTGTACTAGGATGGAGAGGTAACAAATACGTTTTTATTGCTAAAGATGATATTTATTAAGATGAGATTTAAATGATCCAAACGGGAGACCAACAGAGAAAGTAAAGCGTCTGGAAACAAACGCTCCTCAAAAGATCCTAACAACAACTGATTCTTCTACAAAATTATGACGCTGAGCTGCTTAAGTCCAGTAAGAGTTCATCATGGAAACAGAATACAAATTCATAAGTTATTCTTATGTTCACTTTATAAAAATAAGATTTGACAAGTGAAGCGGGAGCTGAAGGCATACGTCGTTTACACTAAAAACCTGTTACTTGCTAAATAAGTCTAAACTATCAATCAGATGCAGCTTGTGTACAACTGGTTTTTGTTTTGTTTTAAGCTAAATTTTGACCTGAAAGATGTTAATCAAATGTTCTAAAGTAGACTTTATAGAGTTAATATCATGCATCAGGAGAAATATATTAAATAACACAACTAAATCTAGAATGGATTTGTTTGTTTTCGTTAACCAAAGTGTTTTGTGCATGTGAGAGGATGTAGTCATGGTTAGTGATTATATAACAACTTTAAGACGTGTTGGAGAATCAATGATCAGAATTAAAAGAGCTCGCTTACATGCATAAAATGCATGAAACTCAAAAGAGGTTATCAGACGAAGTTTTTTTGTATTCTAAATAAATGTAAGTCAGATTGCTCGTGCGTGCGCGTCTGTTATGTAAAGCACAGGACGCTGCGTGTGTGATGAGGTGCTTACGTAATAACGCGGCTGCGTCGCTCTCAGCAGCTCTTCAAGTCTCTGTAAGCTTCTGCAGCATCAGACAAAAGCCTCGGCGCCTCGGGATGCAGGAGGAGACGGTATCTTAGCAACACTGGCATCCGAGGACAATGAGGCGAGGAACCCACCTATTCGACTAAAGCAAAAGAAGAGCTTTTCGCATCAAGTCACAATCAGATCCTGCTCTGACCAACTCAACAGTGAACATGATTCACTCTCTGCTCATTTAGAAAAGCCACTAGATGAGCAACACTTACAGCTCAGAACATTTATAACCACACTAATCCTTCTTTTGATTATTCATGAGTCAAATGACTAAAATTGGCAGTGTTAACTACAGTTTCTGTAAATAGGCCTAAGTCAAGCAATTTAATGATTCATTAATGATTCAAACAAACCTCTTCATTAACACTAAAACACATATTAGCATGCATTTGAATATATTTAATAAAGAAAAACAATATATCTAGAGTCTTTTATTTACTTGGACTTGTGAGAAACTAGTCTGTTTGAGTAAGAAACTAGTTTGTGTTTATATAATATAGCCTATATGTGTGAAAGCCATGTTAAATCATGAAGATCTTGTAATGCATAGACTACTACAAAACAACAATACAGTATCTGATGCTCTGGGTATCTCGGGAGCTGTCCAGAGGTGCAGATGGTGAGACGCTCTCGTGCACGAGCGATCCCGAGGACACGCGCGCGTGCATGTGTGAACTCACCAGGTTTGCGACGTCATCCCGATGACAGACCCCCGCGGCTCCGGAAGCTGCTGTCCCAGCATGCATCTGCTGCACACATGCGGATTACCAAATGACGGCTCCAGCTGTTCGACTCCACCAACAGCAGCCAGTGGAAATCAAACCAGACTAGAGCTGTTTAACTACAGCAGGATGCATGCAATCAGAACATGCCAAAAACAACTACACAATAAGGTTTTATTAGTTTAATATATTATTTTTAATTGCACTATTATTCAAGCTTGATGTAAGCTATTTAAATATTCATGTAATTCCAAAGGAGTTGAATCAAAGTCTATGAGCGCCCTCTGCTGGTTACAGTTAATGAATTTTCTAGCACTTTCCTGAAATCAAGACATCTGTCAGTATAATTTACACAAAACAGTATCATTAATGAAAGCGTTAAGTTAAAATAAAATAAAACAATTTAAATATTTTAATATCATACATTATAATATTTATAATATCATACCATACATTTTTTGGGGGGGGGATATCTGATCTATTATAATACACAAAATATTATTAAAATATTTTTATGGCTCTGTAATTTAAATGGGATAGATTAATTTTAGTTTTTTATGCTGTTATTAAAACTGAAAACTTCACAAGCAAACACAATTATTAAACTGTGCTACAATATTTAACACAATTTTAATATTATTATTATTTTTTAATTATACTAGCTAGCACATCAACAATGAAATAAATAAAATTAAAATAATAAAGTAAACTGAAAAACAAGCTAAATAAAATAATACTCTGAAAAATAAATTATAAGAATGTAAAATAAAAAAATATATATAATATATAAAATACATAAAAAAGAAAAAAGAAATAAATAAGAAAAATAAAAAAAAAGAAATGCACTGAAACGGAAATAAAAATAATTAAAATTAATAAAAAAAAATGAAAAAGATAAAACTAAATTAAACCATGACTGCTATAATAACCTATAATAACAAATCAATACTGACATGTGCAAAGAGACGAGAAGCAGGAGTTCGGTCTTTTTTTTCGTTTATTTGGTGATATGTCACAGGTGACAATAAACTCACAGGAAGTTATTTCTGTATTACAAATAAAGTATAATCTGTACATAGAGACAGCTGCAGGAAACAATCAAACAAACAAAAACAAAACCAAACATGGATCGCCTGGAGTAAAAACGTTTTAAAAAGAAAGCAAACGTGCTAGAAGCATACGAAGACGATGCATGAGCAGTTTGATCCCTGGTTCAGTGGCAGACGCATGGCTAAAGACACGCAGATCGATGGCAGCGTTGAGCTCTGGGACCAATCTAAAACACCGAGCCACACACCAACCGATATGGCACAGTCACTCGAAGTGAGAAAGAAAGACAAACCGTGGTAGGAATTCAACAGTCAGGCTCAAAATCACTCTGCAAGACCCGCTTGTAAAGGCACGTAGTTTTTAAAGTAGTTATTGTCGACGTGAGCACATTCAAACATCTGATTGGACGCTGTGCAAGCCAACGAACACTTGCAGAACAAAGACACGTGGGCTATGGGTCACGGCGTTTCTCTAGAAGTACAAAAGGAAATCTGTTCTATACTATATACAGATGTGACGCTTACACTCTAATCTACTCTCAGACTGTTTGGCTTGTTAATCGTACATCTAGTCTGATGTAACAGTGGAACTACAAACATACGCAACAGTATTTCCTGCTACAGGTTTACTACGCCTAGATCTACGCTTTCCTCTGATTAATATTAAATGAGACGCTCGCTATGCTGTACACGCTTCGGTATCGTTCAAATAAATTAGACATTATTACCTTCGAACGCGATTTAGGAAGGTATGAAATGCAGGATCCAGATACTGTGCTGTTAAAATTAAGATTTCTAGTGAAATTGTTCCCGGAAACGGATTTAAATAACATACAATTTGACCTCAACTCACAAGCATCCTTCATTCGTTTAATAAAATGGTCGTAAAATGCCAGTAACATCAGCAATGTTTAACCCTTTTAAGTTTTATATGAGTGAATCTTAAACAACAACAACAACATCAACAAAAGTTCAGGTTGTTTTTCAGTCCCCGAGAAATTAAATCACATTTTTTTCTGCTTTAGGATCATTTTCATTTCTTTTTTACATTTTCATTACTATAATGTGTTGGTGAAAGGGGTGAAATATGCTCATTTGTCATAAAATAATATCACAATGCTTAATATATGTACAACAGGGTTTTCTTTGGTGGGGAAAAATGACCTAGAATTTATAATATTCACCCATTTAGTTCATTTATCGACTGACGTCCTCCACTACAGCAGGGGGCGCTGATGGAGGGTAAAATATTATTACAATAAATTAAAAAAAATGGTTCAAATAGTTAAGAAGCTGATGATATTTCCTCGTTTTGAAGAATAAAGTAAACAGTCGCTTCTAAAACCTCCCACAATGCACTTTAATCCACAACATTTTCCATTCTTTTGCAGCAATAGCAACACAAATTCATAAAAAACTCAACGAATAGAAACCGGATGTGTAGAATATGACATTTTTTGTATATATATATATATATATATATATAAATTTTATATATATATATAATATTTCCCTCTTATTTAAGGGGGAAAAATGACCTAGATTTGATCATATTTAGTTTGTTATTCAACTCACGTCCTCCGCTACAGCAGGGGGCGCTAATCAATGGGAAAAAATTTAATAAAATAAATAAAGCAATGGTTTAAATGATTAAAAGGGTTAATGGGATTTCCTCGTTTTGAAGAATAAAAGTAAACAGTCATTTATAAAACATCCCACGATGCACTTCAACCTGATACTGGCCGTCCCTTTGTAGCGATCGCAACACACACTCATAAAAAAGCGACACAAAACCGTGAGGCGATACTGACAGGAGGATGGAGTGCTGAAGGGATGGAGTGAGGTTTCTCGGTCATTCCCGACCGTTACTTAAAGAGGAAGTTGAGGAGGAGCTGGAGGAAGATGAGGAAGAGGATGATGGACACGTCTCGACGCGTGAGGAACGAACTCTCTGATGCCGACTGACTCGCCACTCGACTCCTCAAAGCGTTGACGCTCCTAGACGTCCGTGATGAGACAAACCAAAGTTAATATCCTGGTTTCCAAGCATTTCTTAATAAAGCAGGAGAAGAGAAGCCGTTTCACCTGTTAATGTCTTCCTGGGTTTTTCTGATCGACTCGATGGCACTTTGGATTTCACTCAGATCTGTTCCTTTCTTTCGGAGGCGGCTGCTGTGTTTGCTCTTGTGCCCTGAATCAAGGATCATGATGAGTTTGTGGAGTGTTATAAGCATGTGTGTGTGTGTGTGTGTGTGTGTGTGTGTGTGTGTGACGTACTCTCGCTGCCTGAAGAGTCCTGGTGGTCCGGCTCCGGGGACGAACAGCCACTTTCCGGACTTTTGGGTTTGTCACTCTTATGTTTCCGCTTTGGTCCCGTCACCTGATCAAACACACACACACACACACACACGCCGACAAAAGCAGGACATTCACATGTTTCAGTCTTTATGTTATGGTTAAGACTTGTCTGAATTGTGTATGTGATTCTCAGATATTTTTGAAAGGCTTCAAACAGGGTCCAAAATGAACTTTTCTTCACATCTGCCAATGGCAAGTGAGGTACAAAAACATTTTATTAGCCATGAATATTAAATACTGGCCATGAAGCTGCATTTTTAGATTAAAAACATGCTATTATTTATACAACAATATAATTATTATGCAGTTTCTCTTGTCTATTTGTCATTAGCAAGTTGCAAATTCTAATTATTTGTTTATTATCATATTTATTATTTATTTAAATGCAAATACAATTTCTAATCATTTTAAAAATGCATATTTAAATAATCAAATTATTGTTTATTAAATGGAAATTTAATTAATTATATTTTAATTTATATATTGTTAAATTTATTGTTTATTTTAATATTTTATAATTAAAAAAATATATAGTAAAGTAGCATTTTTTTTATCAAACAAATACATTCAGATCATAGCCAGCTTCATGTGTCAGTACTTCATGGCTTTTTTATGATATCCAAAGATTTATAATTATTTAATTACAACATTTATTTATTTTTTTAAATGAAAATTGTATTTATTATTTACAAAACATTTTTTTATGTAAATGCACATTTAATTGTATAATTTATTTTTACATTTGTTATTTAAATGCATATTTCATTTCTTTAATATTATTATACTTATTATTTATATAAATTAAAATTAAAATTCTAATAATTTTTGTATTTAATGTTACATTAATCATTTATTTACATCTTCTGGAATATCACAAACAAATGTTCTAAATAAACTTTCCATCCAATGTGTTCAAGATCTTTTGAAAGCAATATTCCAGGATTCACAAACCAATGTTAATTTTGGACCCTCGCTGCAAAGACGCATCCCTGATGCAAACACAAAAAACAAACAAAATGCTAACAAAAAATCACACAGGCATGCATGTGAGTCACTTGCAAATGCCAAAGAGCACACAGGAAAAAACACAAGCTGAAAATGAGGCAGAACGGTCATGTGACCAGGTCAGGCAGCAGATGACTGGTTGCTTTGCAGATTGGTGATCGGTTGTTTGAAGAATGGACAGAGAGCGCCGACGGCGGCATGCATGATGAGATGGAAGCAGAGAAAGGGATTGTGGGTAGAACGAGGGAGGGGCGGGGACAGAAGGACGTACCTGGCTCAGGTAATTGTCCCTCCGGGAGCCCTGCTGGGTACTGAGACTAACTACACTGGCTGAACGTACCATAGGCGTCCTGTGGCGCACTTTGGTCTGAATAAAGCCGTCTTTCTCGAACTGAATCAGATCGTTGAGTGGATCCCACGGACGAGTGCTAGGACACAGAGAAACACACCGTCCTCACAGTAAACGGGACATGCTCCAGTGCCCTTCCTGTCCAGCAGGGGGCAGCAGCTGTTATGAAAGGAAAGGCAGGCGTGACTTACTCGGCGTAGCGGTAATGCCACTCTCCGGTGACCGGGTCCTGCTCGAACAGAGCGGGCGTCCACTCCTCACACTTGGCCTTGCGCTCGCGGGCCGCTTTCCTCTGGACCTCCTCCAGGATGAACTTCTCGTTGGTCGCCTCCGTCTGGTCCTTGTTATTGATGGCTCGTGTCACATGCTGCCACAGCCTGAAGACGACAGAGAAAGACTAATGAAAATGTGTCCGTTTTCCTAATTAGGGACTAGGTCTCATGTTACTGAGCTTTATGCAGAGCCCTATTAAATGCATTTATTTATTTTTTTTTTTTTTTCAAATTCTTTTTAAAATGTTCTGTATTAGTTTTTCTGCATTTGATTTAAAATATTTTTTTTCTTACATTTTTTTTTCTGGATTCCATTTTTAATGTAATAATATAATAATACATTTATTAAAATCATTTCTGGATTGTGTTTTTTTAATGGTTTAAAGTTTTTGGATTCCATTTTAAATATGTATTTCTATTATATATATATATATATATATATATATATATATTCAATTGTTTTTGTTTTAATTCCATTTAAAATATATATGGTAAAACATATAAAATAATATTTCTAGATTCCTTTAGAGTTTAAAAAGCGAATTAACATTAAATTGTTTAGCAACTTCCGTGTTTTCCTTTAAATTTTTTCTAGATTGTAATGGTTTAATAAAATGTTTATAATCTAAATCATGTCTAATCAAGTGACCTCAAAAAGCTGCACCGATTTAATAATTTAATCATAACTTTACAATAATAGGTCCCTATGAAATGTTTTCAGAAATTCTGTTTGATTTTTTTCTTCTTCTGGTTTTATGATTTCATACAAACGTTATAAAAACTATAGTAAACAAATAAATGCATGAACTATTTAGTTAATAAAAAAAATTATTATCACTTTTAGAATTAAAACATGGATGAAAAATTGTTATATTATTTAAAATTTAAGTTGAATAATTGAAATAATATTTTTAGTAGTAACAGCAGTATTGTTTTAGCAGTTTAATAGTCTTTTTGTGGATTAATATTCACAGACACTAGTCCATTTCACAGCCCCACTTTAGATTAATTCATCACCAATGGTCAAATTCCCATGACATTTTGCATTTTCTGCACTGGCTCCTCCTAAAGTGACGTTCACCGTTACCTCTCGGACTCGAACTCGCTCTGTTCTTCAGGAGGAACGGTGCAGCGGATCAGACGCCTCTGTCTCAGCTCCGGCGTCGGGTTCCAGAACGTCTCTATCTCACCCGTCTTCTTATCGTTGATGAAGACTTCACTGTCCTGTAAAACACACACACACACAGTGACATATATCCTATGAATGACTTAGTTTCAGGTCCAAACATATTTAGACATGCTGGAATCATTAGCCAGAACTGTCAGTTTTCCAGCTAAGATCCCGCCCACTTAGTTTGATTGACATGCAAAGTGACCAAACACATTATCAGATTTCTATGTAACCTTTAAAGCTGATTTTGGACTGTTGTACTCACCCAGTGCCCCTCAAGTGTCGCCAGCACCTCCTTCCCGAGCTTGATCTTCCCACTGATCTGATTCACGATATCACTGCTGCCGAGGAACGGCTGATGAACGGGGGAACAGACGAAGCATGGTTCATTAGTGGATGTTGTGCTGTTATCGGTGTGGCCTTTCTCTCTGCGCCCCACTGTTCCTCTAAATGTCTCAAAAGCCTATAAACACACACACCTTGAGTCTGAACTCCAGTAGAGCGCTGTAGCCCGTCTTCTCACAGGCGATGGACACCTGACCGCCCAACTCCAGAGTCATCGTCCCGTACAGGATCCCTGAGAGGAACACAGACATGAATACACCAGTGTGTGTGTGTGTGTGTGTAATGAGTTACTGTAGATGCACATGCTATTTTATAAAACGATAACACACAAATCAGGACAGACAGATGGAAAAACATGATGCTTGCTGAGCTAGACATTAGTCTCCAAGAGATGGGGCTTTGGTAACACTTTATATTAACAATTAAACATTAGTAAGCTTAACTGATAATAAATAAATACAGATTTAAAACAATATATATATATATATATATATATATATATATATATATTCAGTATATATGGCAATTAAATAAAAAGACATTTATACATTATTATAAATATATAAAAATATATAATTTTATATATGCATTTACAACTGTAATATAAGCGGTGTATATATAAACATTACAATTATTTTACATATACAACAATTGAATAAAAAACATTTATATTAAATATTACTTAATTATTACATTATAAATTTATGATAAAATAATTAAACATTCATTAATTTACTTATAAATGTATCATATACAATAATTAATAATTATTCATATTTTGTATGTTTATAAATATAGATGATATATATATATATATATATATATATATATATATATATACACACACACACACACACTTAGAACTGTAACATGTACAGTATGTATACATATAAATTAAATTATAAAAATATTACCAATTATTATTAATTATTATTATTATTATTATTATGTATATATACTAATAAATATACAAATAAATGTAAAAAAATATAAATATTAACATATACATATATATATATATATAGGTGAAAACACAATACATTTATTACACATGTTATAAAATAAACACATTTACTTACAATTGTATCACATATGATAATATCAATAATAATACAGTATAAAACACATCATACAGTATATATACACACATACATATAGACATGAATACATGTATACATATACGTTTAAGTACAATATTTGAATGCACATACGTTATATAATGCAATAACGTTGTAATTGTAACTTTAAAAAGTGTTACCAAACTGTCATGTGCTAACTAAATGAAAACTCTAGATTAGATACTGCACACAAAATACAGTACAGGGGACGGGTGTTAGTCGCGCATATGTGTGTGTGTGTGTGTGTGTGTGTGTGTGAGAGAAAAACAGACCTTTGCAGTGTGCGTAGGGCATGTTCATCACATAATCCTCTCCTCTGTTCAGAAACGACAGCCTGGCTTCACCGTCCAAGATGGCAGACAGAGAGTTTCCTGAAAAACACGCCAACAAACTCGCAATCAGACGCATGCATATGTGTGTGTGTGTGTGTGTGTGTGTGTTTGCACAATATGACATGATTTATCGTAGCGCTTCTTCTCTCTTACCGTAAAACTTGGACTTGGCCAGGATGCTGCCGCTGAGACAAAAGCCATCCTTCCTGTTGCTGACGTAAAAGGCTGACACCGGAGGATGATGGGATACCTAGAGGAGGACACACACTTTATGTCGGTGTGAAGCTCAGTAGAAACGGACTGGGAATTAAAGTAGATTTCGCTGCTTGACCTGTTCTGCGATGTAGAAGGTTTTGCTGTTGGTCTTGGTGTGGAGCCACAAACAGCGAAATGTTTCTCCGATAATGGGGTTGTACGGTTTCTTCAAACCCTGTCCGAGACAAAATTATCAAAATATGACGGAAGATGACATTTCTAGATGTCTGAAGGGTTGTTAGTGTATGTGTGTTTACCTTTGGCTTCTTGTAGAATCCAGAAATGTACCATTTGACCACTTTCTTCAGACGGTTATAAGCGTTTTCCTCCACCGCCGCTCTGATGAGTTCAACAAAACACAATCACGATAAAATTACTTTAATAAAACAATCTAAAATCTGATTTGATGTTGTGTATTTTTTTTATTATTGGTAAATAACACTAAAAACATTAAAAAAAATTATTTACTTGAAAAAATAAAAACATATATACACATTAAATTCTTAAATTAAATAAATAAATGTTCTAATTTTAATTTGGTTTAAGCTAATAAAAATACTAAAGCTAAATAAACTTATACTAACAAATAAAAAATAATTAATATTATATAGACATATATATATATAAAAAAAAAAATATTGTGAAAAACAAATCAATAAAATCCAAAAACTATAATAGTATTTCATTCATACTAAAATAACACTGATTTTGACATTTTAATTTGCTGATTTGTTTATTATGTTTATTACAATGTGGACAATTTGTTTATTATTATTATTATTATCATCATTATTATTATTAAAAACTGTAATTATTTCACTTAATATTATTTATTTACAGTGATTTTACCACATCATTTCTTAATCCATAACTATGCAAAAATTAATTTAAAATCTATTGTATATATAATTTAATTGAAATAAATTAAACAATATTCATATCAAAATCTAATTAAATTTAGTCATTTTTATCAATTATGTTTTTTACCCATTTTATGTTTTAACACAAGATATACAGCAATTCCATGTAAGCTTCTTTACAATGTCATTTAGTTTATTATTTTTATACTTCTATAGTAGTTAGCTTTTTTCATTGTCATATTAAAATTTTATAGTTTAAGCTTTATTAATTCTATGATGTCCTTTAGTCATTTTTATGCCATTTTATATTAAGCTTTAATTATTAATATTTTTTATTTCAGTTTAAGTAAAAACTAGTATTTTATATATTTCGTTCTAAATTCGGTTTCATCTTAATTTGATATATTATTGCAGCTTCAGTTTTCCTTTTGTTATTTGTGAGCATAAAGCAGCATCTGAATCACTGTGTCTGTGTGTTATCATCTTACTCGGACAGGAAGTCAGCGTGATAGTAGTAATCGGACAGTTTGTCCAGGAAGGAGCGTGGCTCCAGGATGAAGGTGGGCAGCACCACTTTAGACAGGTCCATGCCGGGCCGAACCTGCTTCAGGAGAGTCCAGATCAGAGATTTATTCTCCTCTGATACCGTTTCTGTCTGGGACTCTTCGCCTGCCTGAAACACACACACACACACACACACACACACACACACACACACACAGCTTGAATGAACAGATTGTGTCATATCCACCACAGACTCACTGCTCATCTCCCAGCTGTCTGCTGTAAAAATAGCCGTCTGAATATTGTGTTAGCATGTGTGTGTCATGATGATGATGTGAGGCTCACACACCTCTCCCAGCTCCTCGTGGCTCTGCTCGATGTACGAGGTTTCCCGCAGCGTCTCGTTGGGATCCAGGTCGAGGTACGAGTCGTCCTGTCGCTCTGACGTGTCGCTGTCGCTCTCCTCACTTTTCTCCAGCACCTCGTTGTCCCACTCCTCCTGCTCCTGCTCGTTCTCACGGTCCGATTTATCCGAGTACAGGTCCGGATCCTTAAACTGGTCGCTGTCGTTAAACCTGACGGATCACACAAACTCTCAGTTCGTATGCGAACACAGGACTTGCATTAATCAGTGACCAGTGGTGCCTTAACTACTTCAGTTTCAGTCAATATATGCATACAGAGAGAAACAATCAGTTCAGAAAATCAGGTTTGATGTCTTATTTAGCCTTTATGTGCGTTTATTAAGGTGAATATTATTATTATTATTATAAATAAAAAAATTACTTTATTATTATTTAGTTGCAGGGATTTTATCATGTTTGCTTAACTTCATTTTTAATCCTTAACTTTTTTTTTAAATGAATGTGAATAAATAATGATAAATAATTTTTTATTATTCAATATATTTTAAAAAACTATATATTTTGTATATTTATATCAATAAATATATATTTATACAAATATTAAATTTCAATATAATATTATTTTTTTACTTTTTGTTTTTTTTTGGAAATAAAAACTTGCAAATAGGGAGATTGATTTTTAATGGGATATGTTTTTGTTGAAGCAATGCATTTACATCATTTTTACTCATATAAAAATATTTTTTATATAAATTACAATTTATATTAATAATTATATATATTATTTTTTATATAAGTGCTCATAAACAAATTATATAACAAAAAAAACAACATTTTTACAAATAATTTTTACCTCCAAAGTAGAGATTGATATTTAACTACATGATTTATAAGGGGATATGTTTTTGTTGAAGCCATCTGTTTTTATCATTTCAACTTTCATTTAAGATGTTTTTAAAATCACAATGGGAAAAAAAAAAACTGAAGAAGAAAAAAAAAAGTGGACGTTAATGCACTTAATGTAGTCATTTCTGTTCCTGGTCATGTGCCATAAAATAAAAAGTATTATTGTCTAAGACTGAACTTGAATATGCAAGTGTCACTTTTTATCAACGCTGAATAAAATGTTCATTTAAAGAGCCGGTAAGATGGCAGCTGGGTGTGTTGATGTCTTACTGAAAGCCCTGCATGTTGTGTGCCCTCAGCAGACTGTAGAAGTTGATTTGCGAGTGCTCTGCGGTCTGCGTCATCTCCTCTTTTCCCTCTCGGATCATCGTTCGCTTCAGCAAACTCGAGCATTTCAGAGCCAGTTCAAGAGCGTCCATCCAGCAGCGGCCTGCACACATGATGCAGTGTGTTATCAAGACTGATGGCACAGTAACATCCAGCTCTGTTCTGTGTGTGTGTGTGTGTGTGTCTCACCGTCCGACTCTGAAGCCGCTCTGAAGATCAGGTGGCTGCTGGGTAACGGCTGAGTGATGGAGCCCACAGCTTCTCCTTTAGGACCCTGAGACACACACAAACATACACACTTCATACAACTATCCAAATAACTTTTTACATTAATAAAGGAATATTTATATCAAATTATATCAATATAAAAAAAAGAGCACGTATTGTACATACTTTTTAAAATATATATATTTTTATTTTATATATATTTATATATTATTTATTTTATATATATTTAAAAATATATAAAATTTAATATACATGCTTTTTTTAATATCTGTTTTAATTAATAAATCAATACTTTTATTCAGGGAGGACGCATTAAATTGATCAAAAATGACATTTATAATATAACCAAAGATTTAAATAAAAATAATAATACTAATAATAACTCAAATAAAGATCTTCTTTTGAACCCTTTATTAAATTTCCTTTTAAAGAATCCTGACAAAAACAAAAATTTGATTAATTAATTAATTATTATTCATTATTATAATTCATAAATTATAATTGTATATTAAAATATTAAAAACATTTTAAAACCATATTAATTGTTAAAATACTAATATTTAAATATATTATTTTATACTTTCAATTCAATTCCTTTAAAAACAATCCTGAAAAAATCAGCTTCCAAAAAAATAAAAATAAATAACAATAATAATAATAATAATAATAATAATAATAATAATAATAATATATATATATATATATATATATATATATATATATATATATATATATATATATATATATATATATATAATAATAACAATAAAAAAAATATTTGCTGCTTTCTTGAGCAGCAAATATTAAAATGATTTCTGAAGAATCATGTGACACTGAAGACTGGAGTAATGTTGCTGAAAATTCAGATTTACATCCCAGGAATAAATTACATTTTACTATATATTAACATAAAAAATACTTATTTAAAATTATAATAATATTTCACAATATTACTGTTTTTACTGTATTTTTGATCTAATAAATGCAGCCTTGGTGAGCGGAAGACACTTCTTATAGACCCTAAACGTTTCTCAAATGTTATTGTGTTTTAAAATATTTAATCGCTATAATATTTTTCAACATTACATTACATTACAAGCTTTTATTTTCATTATTTATTAAATATACACATTATATATATTGTTTTGTTATGCATCTAAGACATCTTTTAGAACCCGTGATGTATAAGAATGCGACTCCAGTGATGCTGATCTTAACACGAATGGAGTTTTTCGGTGTACCTTGACGGCCCAGATGGACTGCTCGAGCGGGTGGAAGAGCTTGAAGCAGAAGCCGTCCTTCTTGGAGGGTCTCTCGATGAGCTCGCAGGCGTTGAGCAGGACGGTGCCGACCCACTGGCCGTTTTTATTGGTTTTATAGATGAGCAGGACGCCTGGCTTCAGCACACACCACAACTTGGTCCAGCTCTTCAGCGTGCCGCGGATCTGAACGAGATAAAACCGACTCGTGAAGGACTGCGATGATCAATTTAACTTGTTTGCACATACTATCAGTTATGTGAGCATTACTGGGATTATAAGCATGCCTTGTTTACCCCTGCAGCAAGACGACAAAATAAGAAATGGCGTTCGCTTTTTAAATCATGCCTTTGTCTGATTTGCTACCAAAATTGAATGCATCCATCTGCTGTGGATGCATCGTGAGAGCTTTTATGAATAACGAGACAATTTTGAGAACATTTATGCAAAGATGTGCATTAAAAGCATTATAAAATATGCATTACTAAAACAAGATTTTGCAGCATAAAAACAACTCTCTATACTAGAGACTATATATTAGTTCACGCGCCAGACAACTACGATACTACTAACAATATAAAACGCACTGAGAATGAATGAGCTGCTGGGTTCATGAATATTAATCACGTTGTCTGTGTTTGTTCGATCTGATTGGCTGAAATCCACACCAGAGACTCCAGTATGAAGACGGCTTACAAGAATAAACCGATTTTAAGGGCAAACCTTGAGCCAGTCGGCCATGACGATGACAGACGGATCAGTGATGGTGCTCAGCAGCTCTTTAGTGGCACGCTTCTTCTCTTCCCTGTAGTTCTTCTTTTGCACCTGAATAGACATGCATGCAACACATCACATTATTAGTCATTATTAATCAGAATGCATGAACAAAAACTGCACTGGAAGTCTGTCTTGATCAGTGTGTGTCATTAATGAGTTTGGCTGTACCTTGAGAGACTCCTTCTTAGTAAGCTTGTTTCCAGACGCCGATATGTCCTTATCTGAGCCATTATACAGCTTGGTTTCTGACTGCAAAACCAACAGTGTTGGGAATTTACACAGCATGAGGAACATTATGATATTATGAGCTGCTGGCCTAAATTAATGTGGCATAATCCATACATGCATACAAATTATTTAAACACACACAAATATATATATATATATATATATAATATAAATAAATATATTCAAAATATTCAATTATAAAACAGTTATAGTCCAGTATTAAATTGTAATATATATATATATATATATATATATATATATATATATATATATATATATATATATATATATAAATTAAACGATAAAATAAAGTATACCTGAAGTAAAATTAAATATTTAACATTATTAGCATTAAATATTAATTAAAAAACTTATTTCAGTTAGATTTAAATTTAAACTTTTATACATTTCTTTTTAATTTCAGTAAAACTGAATTAAAAATGTATAAAAACAATGCAGACATAAAAAACACTACTAAAAATGACAAAACAAAAATTCATAAAACTATGTAAAATAAAAATCTATCGCAGGTAAAACTGAAAATAAAATTAAAACCATTAAAATTACCTGTACCTTGAATAAACTAAATATTAACTTTTATTTCAGTTATATATATATATATATATATATATATATATATATATATATAAAATACACTTTTAAAATAATAATTATAATAATAATAATAATAGATATAAAAGAAATATATTCAGCTACAAAATTTTCAATTAAAAACAATGAATTAAAAATGAATAAAAACAATTTCGATCTATTTATAAAAATGATAAAAATGACAAAATCACAGTAAAATTACTTTCAGGGTAATTATTGGTTAAAACTATCAAAATTAAAACCATAAAACATTGTCATTTCTTGAAATAAAGATAAATACACAAAATACAATATAATGCAAAATACAGTTTCAGTTCAGCTTCCAGGAGGGTCTAAGCTTCTTCTTTAAATTCACCCCGAAGCTTTTCAAAGCCAAATATGTGAAATATCTTTATATGAACATGGGTTAATTAGCACTCTGTTAATAGCTCTGGATTTCGAGTGCGTCTCTTAATGGTCGTCTGGATGTGGCGGCACGTCTATGACATCTAAAACCCAGCAGAGCAAACCTGTGACACACCGAGACGCGGTGACAGATTTAACGTTTCTGTGTGATCACAAACCCCGTCTTATCTGGTCTAGACTGACGGATCAACGCTATGATGTCCCATCACCTCTCAGATGCTCCTGACTGTGTCTAATTAAATAAACACGAGCTGAAGACTGCTGGAGGACCAGACGACCTGTATCCATCCGATCCCAGCCCCAGAGGATCATTTCGACAAATTCTCATGATCGATCGTCGTTTAAATTAACGATCAATTAATTGATTAATCGTTAACCTTCATACTGCAAGATGCGTCTACAGTAGTTATCGCATGAATTGGTGTGCAATGACACTAAAAACGCAAGCGTCCTCCCACAAAGGAAAGGGTTTTTTACTGTAAATAAAAGGCTAGTAGGATTATAAAATGAATCGATTGATCATTTAATATAATTATTTAATTCAAATACAAAGACTAGTATAACTCAGTCTCAGATGCACTCTGGCATATGACCGGAGCGGAGTGGTAATATTTCCTTAAGAGCGCCTTTCTGAAGATTCCACTCCGCTTGCTCAACCCAGTTCATAATCCAAGCGTTCTAAGTGCATTTTATCTTGTGTGTGCTTTTCACATGCTTTATAATCCATGTGTATTTTGTAAAGATCTACGAACATTTCATCTCGTGTGTATGTGTGTGCGTTTGTGTTTTAATGAGCCTATTTTTAATATTCTATTGCACAACAACGGCAGCTATTTTCACGGAAATAAAGTGAATGAAAATCAAATATACTTTTTCAGTTTTTGCATTTTAGGAATGTTTGCTAAGGATAGATTAATATATTTAATACATTTTAATTAATACAATTAATAAAATTAAGAAGAATTAAAAAAATTCGTTTTGAAACATAATAATTGCTATTTATCAGCATGCATAATTTTAGACAATTATACAAGAATTTTGGTACAAACAGGAAACAATTAGGCCTACTAGAAAAACTTTATGTCGGAGCTGGAACTGGTTTACGGCGAGCGTCAGCGGAATATTAACGGAGCGCTTGCTCGGCCTGTTAGCGACTGAGTGGAGCGCACGTCCATAGAACGGAAAACGTAGCGGGCGTGCGTCCATGTTTTTGTTACGGTGTTATTTTCTTTCCAAATGTGCATAGGATATTGTGCATATCAAGGAAAATCCGGAGAATGCGAAAAAAACCCATCTACTCGTGAATGCCTATTACGTGTTAAAGGCCTATATGCCATTAGTTATTAAGCCAATTCAGCAGTCTTGAAATTTAGATTTACTTACCTCACATGGATAACATTTTAATACTTATATATTACTTGCTCATGAGCTAAATGTAACAGTTAAGTTAAATTATATGCTAATTTATTTCGAAAAACTAACGATCTGTTATTAATTTTCTTTTCCTCTAATGTTAATTGAATGGCAAAACAGACTGGTTTCTTTTTCAAATAAAACTTTTTATTTGCTGTCTTTTTCCGAAAAACAAAACAAAAAAAAACAAAAAATATTTGACAGTTTGTAATGTTACTTCTAAAACACAGTTCCTATATATTTATTTTGTGCCCATTTACACTTTAAAGAAAACAAATAATTTAACACATTTGATGCATTAAAATAATCTAAATTTCCCCATTCCATCACATTTATTGTGTGAACGTTTCAACACTTTCGTTTTAAAAAATATGTAAAACAACCCATGTCATTCCGTGAACTTTGCGACATTAATGTGGAGTTTTATTTATTTTTTATAACATTTCATAACATTTAAAGCAATAAACAATTTTTGTTTTAAACATTATAAAAAAAATAAACATTTGATGCATTAAACGTTCAACGTGAAACATCTATTTTTTTAAATTAATTTAAAATGCCTAGACATTTGTGTAACTCTGAAACACTTTCCTTAAAAAAAAAAAAACGTTTGTTGCATCAATTTTGGAACTTTTAAAACGTATTCAGAAATTTCAGAAATCGTCTTAATTTCTATATTCAAGCACATCTAATGTGTTAACTGTGCAACACTTTTAGCTTTAAACATTTAAAAGAACACATTGGTGGCATTCGCTTTCCACCAATTAACATTATCACCATTTGAAATAAAATGATCCCAAACAAAACTCTTGCGTGCTCGCTTCATTTTCCTTCACAACTGCTGTACTTTACATGTTTTGGCATAAGCCACGTGCGTCGTCCTCTTTTGGCGGTTGGCAAACCACTAGCCGCCTACGTCTCAAACTATGCACGTTAATGGTGATCATGCTTAATCGACCGTCGATAAGGTTTATCGATTAAAATATTTATCGACAATTAATCGATCTTCGATTAATCGTTGACATCCCTAGTAGGGACTTTACCTTGCTCTTGGATATGGAGTGTGAGGAGTCTTCTTTCAGAGGCAGGGTTTCCTCTTTGCCACGATCAAAACCTGCACAAACAAGACATCGTGATTCAACTCAACCGGTCGAAAAAATAACACATGCACAAATCATCATGTTTATAATGCATGTGCATTAATGTTTTGACTTGTAACTACACAATCATGTGTTATTTTTGGTGTAGATATACTGTTATAGTTTACTTTCTATTAGGAATTAGTTTTTATTTTCCATCTCCATTTTAATTTTAATTAAAGTGTTAATAACTCTGTATATATATATTTTTTTTGTCATTTCTTTTTTTGGTTTCAGTTTCAGTTTTAGTTTAAAAAAGAATAACCCTGATGCCCAGTAATAAAAAAAAATGGACGAAAAACATTATCATAATAATACTAAATAGCAATAAAACATTTTATTTCAGCTAGTTGCCAATGCAATATTTCTCATTTTCATTTTAGTTTCATTTGAAGGACTAAAATAAAAAATGAAATAAAATAAAACATATATATATATATATATATATATATATATATATATATATATATATATATATATATATATATATTATTATTATTTTTTTTTTAACATTAAATGGCAAAACACAACAAAATTTCTAAAACTTTAAATAAAATTAAAACGTAAAATAAAATAAACTGATTCAAAATATTAGTGTCTCAGTGGCACTAAAATAACACTGCTGTGCATATAGAAATATTACATAAAAATATAAAAACCTTTTGTTTGTCCTGTTTTCCCCCCTTGTTTAAATTTAAATTCATCACCAAATAAGGATAAATATAAGTCATATTATGTAATGATCCAATAAAAAGAAATTCAGCAACAAATATCAGTTATAAGTATATACAAACACACAAATATAGATGTAGGATTTCCACGATAAAGACACCAGTGAAATTTCACAATTCTCAACACCACTGACAAGTCTATGAGAGATGGCTGACATGTTGCTAATAAACAAGGCAGAAATTTCAATATGTTTTCAGCTTACACTTTGGTGAATAGTGGCTTATTTTTTTAGCATTTAACACAATATCCACATCAAATGCTATACTCATGGCAAACTCAAGAATAATAGAATTTTAAATAATTATAATAGCAGCAATACTTCCCAGGAGAAATGTATTTATTTTGGTAAACGGTGGCATTTTCAGTATTTTAGCAGCTTCACCTGCTCTATATTCAGCTGCACTCAGCTCTAAAATCTGATCCCACACCTGCATCCACTTACCAGACACTTTTATCCAAAGTGACTTACAAATGAGGACAACAGAAGCTCTTTAAAACCAAGAGAAGAGCAACAATATGATAGAAGTACTGTGACAAGTCCTGGTTAGTCTAACTCACTACAGCAAAGATTTTTTATAATAAATAGAAGGATTTAACTTTTTTGTTGTTGTTGGTAAACATGCAACAAATATAATAAAAACAGTACAATAAAAAAACATTTCAACTTAATAAACCCTTATAAAATATAAACAGACGTTCCATGAAAGTTCTATAAAAGATTCCATTAATGTTGCAACTGTAACGTTTTTCAGGTTCAAAGATTCCAAATATATTTAAAAAATTCTAAATATGAAGAAAAAGGAATAGTTTGACAGTGATGCTTAAATTACTCCATCTTCACTGTTCTTCACGTTTATTTTATTTCAAGTAACTAATTGTTTTCATGGTTTCAGTTTAGATGGTGACCCTGAGGAAGGCCAAGGACGATGCGTCAATGTCACGTCTGTCAAGACTAGTTCGTTTCTCAGATAACTATAGCACAACTGTCACTTTATATAACATCTCGACTTGACCGAGTCATTGTCTCGGCTCTGTTGGAAGAAGAAAATAGTTGACAGGTTACAAGAAATTATGAGTGAAGACACCATGAAATAACCCTTTTCTGACCTATGTTGGTTTACTGACTTTTCTAAGATTGGACAGGATGAATTACACACCTTTTTAAAAACTGCTTAAAAACATTCCCAATCCAGAAAGCAGCTTTATTGGACTAAAATGTTTATTTGTCCCTGCAGAGGATGTAAAAACGTCTCTATCTTTGGTGTGTTTTCCCCTGAAGAGAAAGATATATCACATATAGATGATCTCAGAGCACAGCTATTGACAACTCAAGACCTTTTGGCTCGGTTTAATCACAGATCGACTCTTCCTTGCTATATGAGTCACAGAAGAGGCTTTAATAAAGGGAAAATGTGTTTTTTACTGACAGAATGGTTTTTGGATCAGGCGAGCTGCGGATGTAAATGATGACCCATCGATCGGGTAATCAAGTCTTGTTTCCCGTTCCTCCTCCGCAAACCAGGCCAAGCTTTGTGTGCATCTCGGATAAAAACAAGCCACTCCAAGAGCTCTTCTACATGTTAATCATACGCAGAAAAATCCACACGTCCTCAACCTGATGAGAGCATCCGCATAACTCGTCTATTAGCATATTAGCGACCGATTCTGCGCCGCATAAATCTGCATTAACCACGCTTTCGTTTAACAGCAGGCTCATGAGTGTCAGGAAGTAGATTTACTTCACAATCTGACTGGAACTAGAAACACACACACACACACACACACCATCAGTCAGATTCAAGATTAATATTCAGTCTCTAGATATCTAGTCTCTGACCTCAAGTCTGTCCTTAAAAAACCAAACAAACAATAAGCATGAGCGACCTTTAAATTCCTCCGTCCTGTCAGTTTAGATATATTCATAAAACACTTCCCTAAAACTCAATATGTTTACATTGCATTTGAAAATGTAGAATTGCGTCTAAAATACAGTTGATGTACTTTTCATTGTTCTGATAACAGAACAGATCAATAATACGTTTTATTCCACTTCCAAAAATAATTTAGACTACAAATAATGTTCAATATTTGTCAATAATAATAACAATTGTTTTTGTTGTAATTGAATGATTATTATTGCAAATTTTATTTATAATAATAATAATAATAATAATAATAATACAATTATTAAAATGAAATAAAAATATTGCAATTGTAAAAATCATTAGAGTACAAAAAAACTTGCTTTATAAATTATGAGTATTTAATAATAACAATACTTTTTTTATATTATTATTGTGGTGTTTACATTTACACAACAATATTACAACAACAACAATTGCTTTATTATAAATAGATATATTACAATATAAAAAAAGAAAATTAAATAAAAAAATAATACAAATATTTTATATTATTATTATTATTGGTAATATTAATAATAATAGTATTTCTTCTATGAAATTTATCATTTTTATATTTTTATTTCTTGTAATAATAATAAATTATTATTTTAATATTATTATTGCTATTATTATTATTAAGCAATATTATGAAATTACCACAGATTCATAGTGTTTAAACTTTTCAGGGGACATATATAAATTTGAAGTGTTTTTTATGTGACCCTGGAGCACAAACGCAGTCTTGAGTCTCTGGGGTATATTTGTAGCAATAGCCCAAAAAACATTGTATGGGTCAAAATTATTGATTTTTCTTTTATGCCAAAAATCATTAGGATATTAATTAAATATCATGTTTCATGCAGATATTTTGAAAATGTCCTACTGCAAATATATCAAAATTTTATTTTTGTTTAGTAATATGCATTGCTAAGAATTCATCTGAACAACTTTAATGATGATCTTCTCAATATTTAGATTTTTTTGCATCCCTCAGATTCCAGATAGTTGTATGTGAGCCAAATATCATCTGATCTTAATAAACCATCCATCAATGGAAAGATTATTTATTCAGCTTTCAGATGATGAATAAATCTCAATTTTGAAAATATAAACTTTTAAGACTTTAAGTTTAAGTCTAAGTTTCGTGGTCCAGAGTCAAAGATTTGTTATAATTGTCTCTGCATATTAATATAATTGTGCAGCATGTTTCCGTGTGTGTTTGTGTTTGTCTGAAGTGAGAGAGTGACGTGTGGGATATTTCCACACTCCTGAAGCGTCCTTGACTACGACAAACCAGCAGAGACGGGTGTAATTCCACCCCGACCGCCATCTGAAGGACAGAGACATCCGTCTAGAAACACAGACAAACTATCTGTTTAACACGTCATATTGAGTCAATCTACAGACTTAAAATGTTCTGCTCAGGTTTTCTGCTTTTCTTTTCTTCAGAATGTTAGTTTGTGTCATCGCACTGGACTAAAACCTACACACATTGTTGTCATTTTTATACTTTTTGGGGATTTTTTCCCTCACACCGTTACATTTGTAGTGTTATACAAAGATTATTATTATAAATAAAAATATTACAAATACATCAACAATAAAAAATACTGAACTACAACAAAAACGTGCATAATGAATATTCAGCAATAATAAAAACAACAGCTATATTATACATCTTGCATTATTTTTGCTGTTATTTAATAATTTTTATCACTGTAGTATTTTAATAACAACAACAGTATTGATTTTCATCATAATATAATGAAATTCAATATAATTATTGTTATTTTTTATAATAATAATAATAAATACTGATATTATTATAATGTTACTACTAAATATTCAAACAAATTACGTTGTTATTAAGTAAATAAATATTATATTAATAATAATAAATATTATTATGCAATATTCTAAAAGTATATCTTTATATTCTAAATGCATATAATAATTATTATTATTATCATGCAATATTCTATTATGCTCTAATACTCTAGCACCTTGTTACACTCAAAAATGACCAAATTATGAAAATGACCAAAAATCATGCAATATTATTACAGTTTTGAGTTAATATTGCCAAATTATGAAAAAAAAAATTATGTATTTTTTCACTCAAAAACTGACGTACATGAGCTCAGAAAAAAATCCACCCTCGATTTTTTTTTTTTTTAAATCTGGAAACCTGTGCTAACTGGTTACAAAAATACTGAATCCAAGATTTGCTTATAATCTCGTATTAAAAGAGTTTTACAAGCAATTTGTAAAAGGCTGGTCTTCAGCCTCTACACTTGACAATGTGAGCATCACAACCTCATTAATGCAGAACAAAGCAAAACGTCACGTGCTTGCTGCGTAAAGATAAAAGCAGTGTTAATACGATTCTTCTGGTCAGAACACAGGTGTCAAGACTGTGTTTATGAGCACACGCTGTATATTAATAGTCACTCATCTGTCATAGCTCATACAGTAAAGTGCACATCCGGAGCAGCGCCCAGGAAAAATTAATCTGTGGTATAATAAAGCTCGACCAGAAATAAACCTTTTAACGACAAATCAAGACCAGATTAATGGTTATGTAGGCTATAGGAGAAAGGAGCTACTGATCCATTTCTTAAAAACATATTTATAGTGTTATTGTGCATTTTATTCCAATAAAACCAAACAAAAAGTAACATTTCAATAGCGTATAATAACCTGATCCACCTATTAAATGACTTTTATTGACAGATGATGTCATCAAGGACACTTTTCACCATCCAATCAAAACGCGATGGATAAAAATTAAGCCCCGCCCCCACACTTTTCACTCTGAAAAGATTTAAAAGATTAAAGAAATATTTAAGAAACAGCTAAGAAAAGGGAAGCTTTTTGCAAAAATAAATAATAATAATAATAATAAAAAACATACATTTTTTTTTATTAATTAAAAAATTCATTAATTTAATTTAATACAATTTTAAAATGTAATAAAAATCTGCATAAATCTGTTAATTGTGAAAACATTAAAAAGAATTCTTAGTTAAAAAGTATGAACTGTTAAAATATAGTTAAGTGTGGAACAAATCATAATTCAAATAATTACAATTTATACGATTAAAACAAAAACAAAAAATATTGATGATAAATATATAAACCTTATTAATGTGTATTTAAAAATATAAATTTTTTTAGTAATATTACAGAATCATAATGTTTTATGACTGAAAAATGTGCATTACATAGTTTATTATTTTTAAGTTAAAACGGTTTTATTTTTTTGTATGCAATCCAAATATAAAATCTCACATTTTCAGTACATTTATTTTTTTAAATCGTCTGAAATCCTGCAAAATTATATAAATACATTCAGCAGACATTAAACTTTAAAAAAGAAAAAACAATGCCTTTCTGAACCAGTCAGTTTTGCTTATGAGAAAATGAATTAGAGAAATAAATGATCTAACAAGAGTGAGCATTTGCTGTGGAGCTCTGCATCTTTATCCACTGTAATGACACTGAAGCTGAGTGAAACAGTATTAAATCAAAGCCATTACCCTCCGAGCGAACCCCGCTGATTTTCACACAGGTGAACGTGACGCACAGATAAGATCTGCACGAATGCAATGTACTCTAGCTCCATTAGCTAATCTCTGCTCAGTGGACTCCATTAAAATACTAAAAAAGGATAATGATAATGAAAATGCCGGGTAAGTGTACAGACGTGAATTTAAAAATAAAAAAAGCATCTCTGAAGCTTTCTAAAGGAAGACTAGCATCAGTACATCAAGAGCGCAGCGAGCAGCCAGCGCGCCTGAATAAGAGCATTTAATGCATCTCTCTCTTCTTCAAATCATAATCATGAGGGATAAATGGAGCGCAGGCCGCGCTGACATGAGTCAGATTCACTGTGAGAGCTGGAACTACTCAATATCTGCAGCAGAAACCTCTGCGTCCAGCTCCACAAGACAAAAACAGTCCTGATTTATGCTATTTCGACCCGAATGATTCCCATCAAATGAGGTTTCAGAGGACTATGGAAATGAGAACTGGTTCTTGTTTGGAACCATTTAAATAATAATAAATAAAAAAAACTCAAACCGAATGATATGGTTCTTGAACATTCTTCTTCTGCCGATGTTGACAGAACACAGAAGTAAAATATCTACAGATATAAAGACTATTTATATTTATATAATCAGGACCGATTCAAAGAGAAACTTTATAAACCATTATTTCTTAATTATAAAACTAATTTATTAGGACTTATAAGTGCAATTAATTAACAAAACTATTACAATACTTAAAAAAAAAAACATTTGTTATAAAATGTACTTTTTTATTATTATTCAAATATAAATGAATTATATTTGTTTATTTGAAATGTTGATATTTAGGATAAATTATTCCTTAATTATTTAAATAATAGTGAAGGCGCAAATGTGTAATACATACAGATATATTGTTATTATTAATAATAAATATTAATATAAATGAATAATTAACTTAATTAACTTAATATATTTAATATATTTTATTAATATTTTTAATAAAAATATTTTACTGTGTGTTCATAGATATATTATTCATAACAAAATTTATATAATAATATTAATAAAATATATATTATTACATTTTTATGGATATATTATTAATAATAATAATAATAATAATAAATCGAAAGAAAAACATAATACCAGTAACAAATGTATAAATTATCTTTTTTTTTTGTTACATTATTTACTAAAATAGGATAGGATAAGTTCTTCTTCTATTATTTAAACAAAATATTGTTTATAAATATTCTATATTATTATTATTATTATTATTATTATAAAACAGTTATTGTTTTCCTTAATAGTATTTACTATTGAGATTTTGGTTATGCTTTAATGTTTGAATTAATCAATTAATAATTAACAAACAGTTTATCTTAACTATATACTCAACAATACACTAAACAAAACAAGTACATTTTTGGTAAAACATCGGTTTACTATATTGCAGAGTATTTAATAAGGATACCTGTATTTAAGAAGGTTGAAATGAATGTAATGCGTCACACACTCAAAAAACAGTGATGCAATGAATAACAGATGGTGTCTGTTAATGGATGCACTTTAGTTTGGAGAGCAGTCCAGATTCAGTTCACAGCAAGCTGCCAAAACAATAAAACTTAACAGACTGCTGCTGCGCCCAGCGTTTAAGACCCAGATACCCATCCTGGCTCGAATGCACCGATCGAAACTATCTGCCAAACGAATAAAACACGTAAAAGTTTCCCGAGATGGACCCACCTGGCAAGCAGACGGACAGCTCGTTGTAGCCCCCAAACGAGGCGTTGCGTATGAGTTTGCGTCCGTCGGGATGAGCCGGGCGCCCCGAGATGGTTCCTCCACAGGTGGAGAACCGGCGGCGGCCCAGAATACCGTCTGGCTTCATCATGAGGGCGTCTGCAGGGTGGACTCACCCTGAAGAGGGCGAGGCTGAGGGGCTGCGGTGTTAATTCAGCAGTCACCACACACACACACACACACACACACACACTCAGCTCTGCTCTACACACATACTCCACTGCTGCTAGTACTACAGCTGACCGAGAGCGCTCTGAAGAAACACTCACGCTCCCTCACTGTTACTCACTGCAGCTCCTCCCTCTCGCTCTAGAGCTGCGAGTGTGTGTGTGTGTTTGTGTGAGAGAGAGAGAGAGAGAGAGAGAGTGTGTGTGTGTGTGTGAGAGAGAGAGAGAGAGAGAGTATGTGAGAGAGAGAAAGAGAGAGAGAGAGAGAGAGAGTGTGTGTGTGTGTGTGAGAGAGAGAGAGAGTGTGTGTGTGTGTGTGTGTCTGGAGAGAGAGAGAGAGAGAGAGAGAGAGAGAGAGAGAGAGAGGATCACATTCTTGGAGCTCACTGACCATCAGTGGGAAAAAAAAAGCTTCATGTTATGATGTCACTAGTCACCTGTACCCATGCGTGGCTTATTAAAAAAATAAAAATAAAAATAAAAATAATTATATATATATATATATATATATATATATATATATATATATATATATATATATATATATAATACAAAATACATTTTTAATATTCATTTTAATGTTATTATTTTAAAATATTTTAAATAAAATAAAAATACAATTAATAAATTAGTATGGGAATGCAATAAAATCTACCATGATGCATAAATACTTTCAAATTGGAATAATATATTTTGCATTACAATAATAAGAATGATATTTGCATGCATAATGGAAATGAGAATTGTGCTTAATGTGCTTAACTTAAAATATTGATGGCTATATGCAAAATATGCTTTGAAATATGAGTTTTTCATAAAAACATGAATAAGTTTTTTTTGTCAGATTCACTTTCTGACTGTATGACTGAATCAATTTTTGAGCACATGACTCCGGTCTGATTCTCTCTCTCTCTCTCTCTTTCTCAGCTCACTCACAGAGAACGCTTTATGAAGGACACTGTAGCTGAATATCTAAACCTCACACACACCTGCTTCTCAAACAGCGCTGGTGAAAACAGAATCAAGCCATCAGCATCACATGCAACCTGATCCCACTGTGAACTGTTAAATCTGACACTGCAAAGGCTTTTAGGGGAATGTCCAGCTCTCACGAGTCTTTCATCAAACTCGGATTTGACTTACAGTAACCAGGTTTACACTGTATGTATCAAAGCCATATCAAGCAAAACAGCATTGACTTAAAGTAACACACAACAAGAAACACCACATGCTGAAGTTTAAAATCAAATCACTTCACTTTACAAACAGCACTGATTAAATACACATATGCATAAAGGCGAGCGCTTGTAATATGCAATATAAAGCAAGCAATGCATCTCCAAGAGAGCGTTTAGTCTGAAAACTGATCTCCTTCTGTTTGTTTGGAGTGAAATGTCAACAATAACTCACAGGAAGCTGGGACTTCGAGTGAAGCGCTAACGTGTTTCTTATTACTGCTTTTCGTGTTTGTGGTCCATGAACTGCAGAAGAGCTGCTCCAGAGCAATCAAGCCAAAGGTTAAACTAGTTCAAGCAGCTTTTAAACACTCCAGATTCCTCTTTCCTCCATCCAATCAGAATTCACTCCGGCCGTCGTAACCAATCAGAACGCTCCTCCAGAACTCTGCTGATGTCACTCTGAAGTTGCTAGGCAACCGCCTCTCCAAAAAGAGCGGATGAGACTGCAGGATGGCAGTGAATGATGCCCTAATTATCATAACTAATTACGATGCTCTTGTGGATATATAATTCAAAGCCTACTTCTCATTATCCCGTGCAGAATGGAAGTTATGCTTCATATATGAAGCATTTAAAAACCCGAGACCTCGATTAAAAGAGAAACCTTGCACAAAACCAGTCTAAGCTGTCTATCTATCCGTCTGTCTGACCATCTGACCCACAAACACACACACACACACACACACACTCACACACACATGCATAAAGTATGTGGAAAAACACCCGAGGTCACCAGCATGTTAATCTTTTCCAAAAAAAGCCTCCTGCTTTGTACTCAAGTGCAGACTCTCGAAGGCTCTGTCTCTTGTGTTGTGCTTCCTTCATAGAAACTTCATCCTTTGTTTCTTCAGCTACGGTTTAAACAGTTTCCCACTCAAACCAAATGAGTAACCCAGCAGGTTAAACTGAACTAGTGACGAGTCATTAGACGAGCGGTTAATGATCCGGACCACTGTACTGCTCACAGAGAGATTTCAGAGAACTGTGTGTGCAGTACACTAAAAAGTTGCAGTTTCACAAGTTATAACAAAGAATCAACACTGAAGAAAAAACATAAAATGCACTCCAATAATAAAAACATTTTTTTTTTACAGAATAGTTTACACGGCTGCTGATGAAAAGTTTTCTCATGATCTTAAAAAGCATATTAATCTGAATTCTGATTTGTAAACTATACAAATAATTACTAAAAAACTAAAATCAAGTCTTTACATTCTCTACTTTTACAAGATTAGAATGAATACGGTATAAAATAATTATATTATTAGATTTGCTATGGATTACATTAAAAATTATTATTATATTATACGTAATCTAAACATCTAATATCAGCTGATATATGCAATATTGATACTAGGGATGCACGATATTGGATTTTGGCCGATATTCGATATGCCGATATTTTTTTAAATAATTTTGGCCGATGCCGATATCGATATGTATACGAATTATTCGCCTGATAGATTTAAACTTTAATTTTACTGAAGAGAAATCCATGTATCTCTTCTGTACTGATTCTACCATAAATGTATTATTTTACAAACGTAGACAGACATTCACATCTGAAAAACAGGTCAATTATTTCACTTGGAGAATATCGGTTTGGCTCATCGGCAGAAATATTCATATCGGCCGATACCGATGATTGTCATTTTAAGCTTTTATCGGCCGATACCGATGTTGTGCCGATATTATCGTGCATCCCTAATTGATACTGCTAAATTAAAATGCTTCCTTGAATATGAGCTCTTAAGAAATAGATATACTGTACATGCCTAAAAATTATTTGTCTGATGTATAAATGAATGTAAAATCATAAACAACAGCTGGCCCGTACAAAAATACTGTTTAATTTGATCTAAATAAATGACTTTAGATTTAAAAAAAAAAACACTAAAAACTAAAATGAATCATCTTCAATGCTATAAATAACTTGAGGCATCACAATATTATAAATGTACTGAATAAAAAAAACAAGAGCATTCACACTTATCTATTATCTGCTGATAAATGCAATATCGATCCTGATTAATTAATTTCTTAAATGTCAGCTCATAACAAATGGAACGGATATCTTGTGCATCGCTAAAAATATATATTGTGCCTTATTGCAAATGTATTTTCAAAAACAAAATCACAGCCAACAACAAGTGTCCAGCAAACATGTGAAGTCTTTTAACACTATTTAAAAAGCATCCCAGGATGCACTTCATGAAGTTGATTGAAGAAGCTCAAATGTAAGACTACAGAAGCAGCAGATAAGATGCTTTCAGGCACAATGTGCTTGAGACCTGGTCAGTGCACTAAAGCGGGGTTTAGGAAGCCACTAGAAACCTTATGCAACCTGGCTATGAGTCTGGATTAGCAGCCTAACGAATAAGCTTTAATGAGTCAGACCTCAGAGCACATTTAACAAACGCCAGAACAACCAGTAGAAACCATCTCAAGGCATCATCTAGATTGAATAATCCATCAATCTAAAATTACTGTTAATGATACGATTCCACACCAAACAGCAACAGGTTACTATTTTAACAAGTGCATTTAAAGTTCAATAACACTTGAATTCTGTTCTCACCAGATACTATTGCAGGCGAAGGAGGAGGACACAACTATCAAACTAAACTCGCACTAATTAAGCATTAGAGTACTAGTCTAAGTACTTGCCTTGCGTGCAGAGAGATTAATTAATTACCCGCCGCCGCACTCATGCATTCAGAAGGTTTACGTCCAGCCCTCTCCGTTCACAATCAAACATTCACTAGCCCACAAAACCGCCATAACATTCCCAAACATTGGACGGTAAGTGAACAGCATGCTCACACCTGAGCTCGCATATGCAAATGACCCTGCATCTGATTGGCCGAAGCGATGGAACGTTCAGATTAAGCAGCTTCTGATTGGCTGAGCTGCACGCTGTGTATTGTATGTAATCCATTAAATCCAGGCCAAGCACACCTGCTCTCGTCTCAAACAGAGCGAGGAGGCCAGGAAAGAGGATTTGAGGGCTTTTATGGGTTACTGTACTGATGCTATTCTGGGAGAAAGCTGCGGTGCGTCTCGTGTCGGGTTTCCCGCTGCTGGCACTGAATGATTGAGAGAAAGGTGGCTCACATCTACAAGATGAACTTGCAAAGAAACTTCCTTTTATACAGCTCAGAACACGCCCAAACGGAGTGATTCACCCGAGACTAAAAAGTACGGATGAATGTGCTTTCAAAAGCGATGGCGAGGGAAAGTGCTGTTGCTATGGAGACCAGACAAGATGCGAGAGGTCCGAAGGCTTTGAAAGGTTTCGACTAGCAGCGGTTTTGTGTGTGAGAGCGTCTAGCCTTGCAGAACAAGTCTCATGTCACTCGTATGATGCTCAGAACATCATTATGATGAACAATCATCATTATAAAAGCCAAATCCTCTGACAACTTCAGATTGTGAGCCTGTCGTGTGTGTGTGTGTGCGTATCACAGGCAGTGGTAAAAATGACACAGGGATTGTGATGATCACATGGACAGTCCATATAAAAGCACAATATTGAACGCACATTTTCAGGAACATTTTTATAGAAAAAAAAAAAAAAAAAAAAAAAAAAAAAAAAATTATATATATATATATATATATATATATATATATATATATATATATATATATATATATATATATATATATATATATATATTAAAGTCGTCTACTGATAATTAACCATTTTTTAAATAATAATTATAAACATATTTCTTATTTATATATCTCTCTATATGTATTATTAATACATAATTATAGCTAATTATCGCTAATCAATGCATAATTTTATAAATATAATTATAATAATGCTATAATATAATAAGCATCAATATAATCAAATAATTTTTTTACATTTATCTGGACAATTATTAAAATAATTAAAGCAATAATTATATATATATATATATATAATTATTGTTTTAATTATTTTATATTTGTATAACACTTTTTATATTATTATAATTATCCAGATAAATTAAAAAAAAAGTATATGATTATTACTTTATTTAATAAAAACAAATAATAAAATAATTTAAATGATATTTAAATAAATATAGTAGCTCAAGCATCATTACAGAGAATGCTTGGATCAGTTTCTATTTGTATGTCAGCTCTTTATCACTAAAATCAACAGATTAACAATCAAATAAATAAATTCAAAGAAATATTCAAATAAAATAAGAACAAAATAAGTCAAATAAAAAGTATTCACTATAGAATATTTGTGTGACGTTTGTAAATCGTAATTTAAAAATTCCTTCAAAGATTTCATGACACTTCAGCGTCCTCTAGTGGTGAAAACAAACACTACACAGGGAGAAATGGTCACTGTGTCAACACTACAAATTAAAAATCATCCTTTTTACTTTCTGAAGAATGGATTTTGATTGCATCGCTCCTGGTTTATTTTTTAAAGACAAAAGTGTTGTTTTCAAAACCTGTCAGCTCAACCAAACACCGCTCACACCACATTTCTGCTTGTGTACCAGATGTAAACTGCACTGGTCTGGGATCAGATTTCTTTTTAATGCAGATGTGGCCTTTAAAGCATCAAATCCACACATCCTTGAGGCCACAGAGGTTCTCTTACCGTGACTGTAGCTGACGCCGGGGCTGAGGGAGGGGCTTGTGAGCAGGTCTTTACTGGGTGTGTGAAGCCCCGCCTCCTTCCCACGCTGGCTCATCCTTCCTGGGGTCAGAAGCGCAGCATCATCACCAGGCATTAAGGCAGCTGTGGAAAAAATAACAAGAACAGAGGATGCATTCATAAAACAACTGATGCTGAATAAATTTTTGTTTTTCAAACCCCATGTTTATTGTGTTGCACTTTATCTAATTTGCATATGTATATTTCGATTACAAAACATCTTTAAAAGTCGTTTCTCAAAATGAGTTTTAATCTGGACTTCAGCACTGAGCAGCACATACATATATCAAACTTAACATAAATTTAGATATAAATGAAACAAGAATTTTTAACCTGACCTCAACCAATGTACAGAATTATTTTTTGGAATTTTATGCATTTAGCAAATGGTTAATTAGATAATGAATCATTTGCTTATTGCACATAACATTTCAGAAAATGTGTAATAAACAAAAAAATATATATATATAATGTTTGAAATTCTTATATAATCTATAATATAGCCAACAAACTGGGAAAGGTAATATTTCACCTACACTTTTTAGCCTATTCATCTGCTGTATCTTACTTTAGATTTAAAGCCAAATATGGATGTGGTTTAGACTGGGTTTGCAAATTTTTTCTATTGATTTCAGAACATAAAAAACTAAACAGATTTAGACTTTTTCGCTGAAGAGTTTCCACCAAACTTTAATTGATGCACACTTCACTTCTTTTCTTTTCACTTTTTATATTTTTGTAAAGTGCTCCCTCTAGCGGCCAACACACAAAATAAGAAAAGATAAAATCTAATGGTGCTGTTTTTAAAACAGATTAAAAGTGAATGTTTAACATGACTTCTTAAAATCTAACCTCATCAGCATCACACAAACCATCCAGCATTGCAACAGTATTACATAAATCACTATTGATTGTGTGCGTGCATGTCTGAAGCTGAAGAAATTAAATGCATATGAAACTCTGCACAATGACGCAGCATAAATCATGTTAGGTGAAATAACAAGCTTCTAGTGAATATATGCATGTGTCTGCGTGTGCTTGTGTTGCTATACGTGTATAACAGCATGTAAACACACACACACACACACACACGCTGCTCAATGTGATGCAAAAGAAAATAAAGGAGAAGCTGAAACGACAGAGATGAATCACTTTATGCTAATCATTCATAAGAGATGCTTGTTTAAGATGCATTATGAATATTTCATCCTCATCACTTAGGCTGTGAAGAAACTAATTACTAATGAGCCAATTAATCAGAATGCCATGTTACAAATCTCAAATTGTGTTTCTATTCCTACCGTACACACACACACACACACACATATATATATATATATATATATATATATATATATATATATATGTGTGTGTGTGTGTGTGTGTGTGTGTGTTTGTTTGCATGTATGTATGTATGTATGTATATATAACAAACATATAATATGATTAAATGTATACTGATGAATAAATCACATATAAATGTATAGATTTCATGTTTTTTTCCCAAAGATTTTGTTTCATATCCAAACTTGCTGCCACATATAAACATTATAAAAATGTATATTGACAGAATTATGTAAAATACATTTTATTAAACGTATATACAAAAATATCATATTTTATTTCCAATAATGCTGCCATAAACATTATATGCCTATATAAATTGTATATAAATTTGCTTTTAAAAAAAATAATATGTTTCATATCCAATCATGATGACAATTATTTTATTTAAAAAAAAAATGTATACATTTATTTTTCCAAATGATAACTGGACAAAAAATGTAATATGTATTGTAGCAAGTTGATGTGACAATAACATAAAAATTACGTTTAAACAGAATGAAAAATGTATCGCTGAATTCTGTTCCACGTGTTATTAAAACAGCTTTATATAGAATATAATGTTAAGTATCCCGTTTCTGAATAAAGTGCCTTTAACTTTGACACACAGGAGCACAGATAACACACACACACACACACACACACACACACACAGGTGAATGTCAGCCTCTTACCTGGGGTGACAGGGTTTTCTCTGCTCTCTGCATGATGCTGAACACACACACACACACACACACACACACACGTGTCACAGACAGACACACACAGGAAGGGTCCGCCAGGAAATGTTGGTTTTGGTGTTGGTTGGATTTTGTGCGTTGGGACACGTTGGCAGCAGACAGACAGATGGCATGAAAAAAAGACAAAAAAGACAAACAGGGAAAAAAGAAAAGCAGCATTAGTTAAAAATGACAAACATACTGAAACATAAGACACTGGCAACAGAAATCCAGCTGAACAGAGCAAGAAAGACTAAGCAGAACAAATCCACGGAGGGTTAGACGAGCCAAACACACACACACACACACACACACATACACTCATAACACAGTCCGGACATTTTGGATTAGCAAAGATTATAGTGAACAGAGATCAAAGCCACTACAATACAAAAAACTCTGGGATTCTGATTGGTCGGGACATCTGTCAATCAAACAACAACTACACGAGTAATTGACACCCACACTGAGAACTGTTTAAACAAATGAAGCCGGTTTGAGGTCATGTAGGATATTGTTTGATTAATAAAGCTTTTCGAGCCTCTATGGACGGCTGTAATGGAATTAAACCTAAAGAAATGTGTGTGACCGGTTTACACGATGTTGAATAATCAATGTCAGTTCCCTTAAACTTTATTAGAGGTGTTTGTAAAGCACTATGCTTGGGGTTAGTGGTTTGAACAAACCCTTTAATGGCAACTCAAACCGTGTGGATGGCTGTTCATTTGTTTGTTTAATCACATTGTGATTAAAACTAGTCTAATCATGTCTGTCAGAACGCATGATAAACCAGCGTAATCTGACAAGATGTTTTAGTTCTGTACAAATATAATTTAATAACAGTCAGAGAGGATCGAAGAGCTCATGGATTTGTGATGTTTGACCACTTATGACAATGTCAAAGCTGTTTTCAGCATTACTGAGATTAAGTACAAAAAAAAACTAAAACAAAACTTTGAACATGAAAGCTGTGATAAAATATAAATCTAGATAAAAACAGCAACTAAGCTAGCGTACCAAAATTATTAAAACTAGTAACTACTACTAAACATACATAATAAAAGTCATAAAACTAGTATAATTCAAATGAAACTCAAAACATAAAATAAAATGTAGAAAACAAAGCTATGTAGAAATACAGAAATATACAAAAAATTACAAAAACAATAAAAAAATTGTAACCTCTAATAAAGACTGGAAACTAAAAATCTTATTAAACTGAGAATATAAAAACAAAAGCTAATTAAAAATATTAAATATTATAGTAGAGTATATATAATTTAGAAATAACACAGACTGTCGGATACACTATATAATTTCTATAATGCGCATTTTAGCAAATGCAGTGGCTCATCGTGCTATTTAATACAAGCAGAAAATGTGTATGCTTTAATATAAAACACACAAGCTACAAGATACATAGTATAGTTTTTAAGAAAGAGCTGTTTCTATCACGTGCATCTGTATAATGATCCTTCAACATCTCCTCGTCTGCTCTGTCTCCTCCAGCAAGAAGCTTTCAGCATCCGAGTTTTGTCTATTCGGTTTCCTATCAGCCTCCCAAAAAGAGGGTGATAAAACCATGAAACGAAACAACCTCCTGCTGAAGGCCTCGAGAGCTCACTGTATCACTAACTGTAAAATTGACAATTTATAATATGTAAATGTAGCACTTAGTAACATGATACAGAGAGAGGTCGTTTCTGAATCATGAAATGCATGATTCAATGCCTGCCTTCATTAATTTAATCTGTGAGCAAAGGCGTCTGATAATACGAGGGTTATAGAGTTTGTGCAAGTATTATTCAGAAGGTAATGTGGTGTCGGCACCCACGCTAGAATTAATACAGATATGACTGGAGTCATTTAATTTTTAAATACTTTTACTCAGCAAGGACACATTAAACTGACGGAAAAGGACAGTGAAGTGATTCATAATGTTATATAATATTTCAATTTCAAATAAATGCTTCTTTTGAACGTTATATTCCTCCAAACATCCTGAGAAAAAAAAAATCAGTAATGCATGCAGCACATCTATTGATCAGAAATGTTTCTTGAGCAGCGAATCAGAATATTATTCTGATTTATGAAGAATCATGTGACACTGAAGACTGGAGGAATAATGCTGAAAATACAGCGGAGCATCACAAATATAAAATCCATTTTACTATATATTCAAATAGGAAACAGTTATTTTAAATCATAATAATATTTCACAATTTATAAGATGTTTTTTATGAAATTAATCCAGCCTTGGTGAGCATACGGCACTTCTTTTTAAAACATCCACCGGCCTCAAACTTCTCAATGATAGTGTATGTGGTCAGGCTTCAAAATAAAACAAAACTGACATTTTCTAGGTCTCTCCAAGACAGATTTAGTTCTCCTGCGGTGCTGGTCTGATGCTAAATTATGGTGATGACACACGGTTCTGTCTGGAAGAACAAATCAATGGAATTGCTCATCAGCAGCCACACACAGAGTCTATTAACTCACTAAATGTGCAGAGAAAACCAACATAATTCTGCTGAATGATTTTTAATGTGGTCAAACAGAGCTGAAAATGTAATCAAATTAGCCTGAATATAAAATAAATGGACATGCATGAGGATTTCAATGATTTATCAAACAGCATCAGTACATCGATGCAATCAATCCCATGGTGCCTTGCATCAGCATTGTTTCTGTTGAGCTTCTTCAATCTTTGACTCCTTCAGTCAAAGTCAATATACGCACAAAGTGTGCATAATTAATGACAAAAACAGACTGTATATTTGTATATTATGCAATTAAAGATGCATGTGACTTACTAACGAACAATATTTTTTTTTTTCACCGATTACTGATTAAATGGCCACAAAGTGCTGTTGAGGCTCGGCTCAGTGGTTTTGTTTAACGTTTAGCCGCCAATATTTTGTGAATCATTGATTTACAGTCCCGTAAACGCCAGTTTAGCATCTCCTGGCGCGTGAAACAAAGACGACAGCTGATGTGTTAAACCCTCAAGATTCGGGTGTTTTCCAGCAAACCCACGAGGGAGATTAATGCAAAACGCTCAAGAGTATTCGACGTCCGCTTGTGCACGAACACAGCCGATGGACCGCTACTTGAAAGCACAGCGTTTCTGCCGAATCAGCAATGTCACCAAGCCACAAAACAATCCGGGAAATTCACACAAGCATCTACAGCTAGAGCTGAAGCTTTATAAAACACCTAGAAAGAGCCGTCCTGCTCATCCGGAGGCGGTACAGTCAGTCCTGAGGGCGCAATTAAAGACAATTAAAGCACTGTGACTCACAGAAGCTTTTAGGAATGTGCAAGACTCGGTTTGCAGTCGTTCAGGCACACTACTGACTGGTTGGTATTGAAATATATGGTTTTTGCACAACCCTGAATGAGTCTGGGTCTTACGGTTTTTGGTTTTCAGAAAGCCATGGATAACTGGGCTGTGTGTAAAAGATATTACAGATGCAATAGCTTTTTTGTAACAAAGAGCAAGGCAAAAAAGAGCTGGAGTGATGGGAGAAAGAAAAGCAAAGGTTAGAAGAAGGTACAGCTGGTGTATAGAGTATCAATCCATCACTGGGATGCTTTCGGACGCGTCTCATTGGCTGGTAATGGGCTGTACTGGTCCAGGGGTGGATCCTATTACCTCCGCGGTGGTCTCGCTGATCTCCATTCAACCGTAATATATCGCCGGTCCATTTCAGACAGTGTGGCAGACCACTTTTTAACACTAAGTCTCCTTGAAATTGTGTTCTGTTTGAGAGAACATTGCAGAGGCGATGGGAAGGTACTGTCACCGAAACCTCTTTCCATCTACTTCAGGAGTGTGAAAATATCAATGAAGTCTGGGAAGGCGAACGGTGTCTGTCAGCTGGTGGGTGAAGAGTCTGCAAACATTTACTAATGACAGACGTTTAACACCACACGCAGCTGACGGGGAAGAGGTGGAGCTGACAAAAGCAGAAGAGGGATGGAGGAAAGGTGAAGCTTTACTGGCAAAGACAAGGAGCTATGAAAACAAACAGATGGAAATAAACCAATCCAGTTTTGCATTTGCATTGGCCAATGACGTGAGAGTGAGAGGAGGCTAAAAAGAGCTCTCACGCTTATGATATACTGAGTATATGACACATCAAACTCTCAATTAGGTGAATATAAAATATTATAAAAAATGTCTACACTTTATAAAAATATATTGAAATCTCAAATGTAAAAAAAGTGAAGTAGAAAATTAAAGTATAATATCTATAATTCTCAAATATTTAAAAATATTACAATAGTACAGTATTACAAATATAAAATTGTTAAATATGCAACAAAAAAAAGAATTCTAAAATATATTAGGAAAAAAAATCCTCAAACATGTAAAACTCATTTAAATGTTTTTTTTTTAAATATGATTTTTTTTTAAAAAGATAATATACACAGAAAATGTATATAAAATATATGAAAACAAGTTGAATTCTCAAATAAAACAAATTAAAAAAATATAATTCTCAAACATATAAAAAAATAAGTGATTTAATATTCAATTTTTTAATTGAATTAAAATTGTATTTGATAATTTTAAAAATCATCAAATATATAAAAAAAGAATTTCTCAAAAAAAAAATTTGAAAATATAATTATTGCTACTATTACTATTATTATTATTATTATAAGTATATAATTCGCAAGATACTGATACTGGATTAAAAAAATAAAAACAAATAAAGGATACTAAAATATATAACAACAAATGTATAACAAAATATATTCAAATATCTGATATATAAAACAGTGATATTTAATTCTCAAATAACTAGTTTTTAAAAAAGGAGAAGTGATTATTGGTAATGCGGAGGGAAAATTAAAGTACACAACACTATTTTTATCACATGGTGTCATCAGGGTAAACCACACTGATGTTTCTTCAGAACATGCACTAATCTAGTTTTCTGTTGCTGTATTTACACACAGGCCGTGAGACTGTCAAAATTGCATGAGATGGGACTTTCAAAAGTGAAGATGTCCTGAGAAACACACAACCCGACAGAGGCCTGCTTTCTGAACAGACTATCCCAGATAAACCACCGGCAGATTAGCCGACAGCTGTCTCGTGTAAAGCAGTCACAACAAACACACACACACACACACACACACAGAGTGTCTCTATGCAAATGCAGTTACTATAGTAAAACGCTAGCGTCTAAAGTTGCAACATCACTGCAGTCCACAGCTGATCAGAGTTCAGTAACTATTTAAATCACATGACACAGGCCAATAAAATCACACGAGATCCCATGAGACACTCATATATCACCAGATTGACACTGAATGCCATCTACACCCAGCCATCATTCATTCATCTGTCCGGATTTATCGTGAGTAACAGAGAAACGGAGCGCTAGCCTACCGTTAGTGAGCCAAAGCGTCTGCAGAGATCACACAAATCTCTCATTCTCACAGACTGCTCCTCCCTGTCTGTTGATCATTAGATGATCGTCTGTTTGCTCAGGGTTTCTCACAGCTGGTCAGTCAGTGAACTGGACACACAGCACACTATATACTGCACTTCAACACACCCACACACACACCTTTACTTAGATACACACAACACTGCAAATTAAATCAGGTCTCTTAGACTGTGATCTGTCCTGTGACTTACGGTTTGGCTCAACTGCCAGATACTTCTCAAATGAGGAAACTGTGCTATATATATATATATATATATATATATATATATATATATATATATATATATATATATATATATATATATATACACACACACACACACACACACACACACACACACATATATATATATATATATATATATATACACATATATATATATATATATATATATATATATGAAAAAAAAAAATAGACTTGATTTGGATTTTCAGCCAAACTTCTTTGACCTCAAATATTTAGAACCCTCTGTGATTTCAAATCAGCATTTAAAATATTTAGAACCCTCTGTGATTTCAAATCAGCATTTAAAATATTTAGAACCCTCTGTGATTTCAAATCAGCATTTAAAATATTTAGAACCCTCTGTGATTTCAAATCAGCATTTAAAATATTTAGAACCCTCTGTGATTTCAAATCAGCATTTAAAATATTTTAAAAAACCCTGAATTCCATCGTTCTCTGACGTCAGATAATGGTTATATGACAAGCAGGTAAACTAATAAACATTTCAGCTCTTTAAGAAGTGTTATTATCAGTTTAGCTATTAGCTTTTCACCTCAAAATGTCATTAAAGCAAACATTTTTGTTAATTAAAAATGACAGTATGATGACATCTGTTGCAAATTATGTTTCACTATTTAAATGTCAACAAGTGATTGTTGCATTTTATGATTGAATTAATTACACATTTTTCAACTTATGTTAAAATGGTTAACATATGTGACCCTGGAGCACAAAACCAGTCTGGAGTCTCTGGGGGATATTTTTACCAAAAGCCAAAAAAACATTGTATGGGTCAAAATTACAGATTTTTCTTTTATGCCAAAAATCATTAGGATATTATGTAAAGATCATGTTCCATGAAGATATTTTGTACATTTCCTACCGAAAATATATCAAAACTTCATTTTTGATTATTGATATGCTTTGCTTAGAACTTCATTTGGACAACTTCAAAGGTGATTTTCTCTGTATTTAGATTTTTTTGCATCCCTCAGATTTCAGATTTTCAAATAATAATTGTATCTCTGCCAAATATTGTCCGATCCTAATAAACCATACATACATCAATGGAAAGATTATTTATTCGGCTTTCGTGTGTTGTATAAATCTCAATTTCGAAAAATGTACACTTAAGATTGGTTTTGCGATCCGGGGTCACATATTAGATTTTCATCTCAAAATGCAGTTGCAGTATTAAAAAAATAAATACTTTTAAACTGATCAGTGAATAAATTACATCGAATGTCAACAAACAATAAAAAGTGGTTGTTAAATTTTTATGATTTCATTTGTAGTTTGTCAAAAAAAAATGTATTATAATTATTCGCATTATTTAAACATGCATTATTATTTATTACAATAGCTGTAGTATAGTTTTCAACATTGAAAATAATCAGAAATGTGTTGAGAAATGATTTCTGAAGGATCATGTGACACTGAAGCTGGAGTAAATTCAGTTTTGATCACAGCAACAAACAAAACTTTTACCATACATTCACATAGAAAACAGCTATTTTGATATGCAACAATACTTAACAATATTCCTGTTTTTACAGTATTTTTAATTAAACGAGTACAGCCTTGGTGAACAGCAAACTTTTAAAGGGACGAGCATGAATCATATGACAAACTACAACTGACGTGACAGTAACCAGCTAACCTAAAACAGCTTACTTATAATATATATAAAAAAATACAAACTGAGACTGCACTCAGACTTGAATAAAAAGCTTCTTGTATTTATAAACCACCCTGAGATGACATCTGGATAATTACGCAAACCCACCATGACTCATTTCCAGTTTCCATGATCTGTGTATTAATAATTCATGATTCATTCGAAAAAACAAACTACTTGCTATGAACCACTTCAGGAGGCAAAATAGAGCGTATAAAAAACTGCCCATGAAGAAAACGCATATAATCTGAACTAAAATGTGACTAAAGACTAAAAAAATCAGACTCAGAAGTGCTATAAATAACTGAAGTGTCAGAGAAAACATAGCTGAAGACCCTAAACTTCATGCAATATGCTAAGAATAAAAATGAATGAATTCACATGAGACTATTCGAAGAGTGCAGGTCATGATGAGTGAATGTCTAACTCAAACTCACATTTCCACTGGTGTTTGTGTGTCTGTATTTAGTCTAAACATCCTGTTCAAGGCCTGATATCTTCTGTCAGATACGAGCTGCCCTTGGTTCCTGTTTATGTGCCTCCAAAAGACAGGAAACGAGTGGCAGGGGTTTCCTGTCAACTAGCGAATTGACATCTTCCTTTATCTAATGCAAAAATGATGCTGCGTTTCCTTATAGAAACACATCAGATGAGGTCACGGGGTCAGTTTGATGAAAACGACGACTATGTGAAATGCATTGAAGATCATTAGATGACCTGTGTTCGAATGCATTTCACTTCCTTTTGAATGTCAACAAACTGAATACTTTAAGATAAAGAAACGATCCTGTAATGAAGGTCTGGCTCTCAGGTCAAGGGTTACTGATTTATCTAGCAGTATTTATTTTATCAGCTCATCCCGTCTGTCCGTGCTCAGATGATTCAGACAGGAAGGGTGTGAGCTTTATAACTCCGAGAAGTGGAGTAAAATCAGCAGTTATCCAAACTATTTAGGACGTCATGGTTGATCAATTACTGTTTTAGGGCACTAAGAACGATGTTTTATTTAATTTTAAATTTGTTTTTTTTTTTCATTTTTTCTATACTCTGTTTTAGTGGTTCAATTTTATTAATCAAAGCATATCTAATAAACTGATATCATGAAATTTAACTGCAATTTATTTAAATCTGAAAAAAAAAATTATATATATATATATATATATATATATATATATATATATATATATATATATATATATATATATATAAAATACAATTCAAATTACAATTATAATATAATGATATTATATAAAGAAAAAAAATATATTATATTATTATTACATTAAAACATTACTTTTTGTGACATTTTTCCAGCAATTAATCACATTTTCACCCAAATTCTCATCATCATAATGGGAAAAAAATCCTGAAATATTACATTATATAAGAAATATGGAAATTAAAATGAAGCCAATTGCCAGGATCATTCCACTGAAACACATATTAAGAAGTGATCACACTTAATTAGACATTATAATTAGCTAATGACCCGATGCAGATGCTTCTGTCAATGAATGGTGTTCATTGGTACAATTACAACCCACTTAACCTAAAGCCAAATCTGTCTTCTGTGATCTCTGGCCACAGAAGCTTTCATACAGATGTTTTCTGATGCATGTGAAGCAGATGTAGCTGGAGCCGGAGGAATATGATCCACACTTTACTGAAATAAACAGAACAATAAACACAAACAAACTCCTCACTGCTCTCGCTCCAGCAAAGGACTCGTGAATCAAACAAATACTTCTCAACACCTACACAACTCCTGCTCAACAGACAGTTATTTTGGTTGATGAAAGAGAGAGAGCGTGGCTCACAGGTGCATGCTGGGTAACACCTTAGGCTTGTGTGTGAAATGATTCACATAACCAGTAAAGCAATAAAAAGATTTTATTACTGAGATTATCTTTATAACAATGAAACACATTTTACCATCAAAGTTTGATTTAAAAAAAAAAAAAAAAAAATTTTTCTTTAATATAAGTGTTACATTATTATATTCCCATAATAGCATTTTTTGTGTTTTTTAAATACTAGTATTTGGTTTGTTTTGTTTTCAAATTAATTTGCATACATTAAAGACAGTGGCAGAAATTGTACCATGATAGTTAATTTAAATTATATTACATATATATAATATATATATTAATTCAAATGTAATATATATTTGTAATATTTTAAATAAATTTAAATATATCACTATTATTATTTCATTTAATTATTATCTATAATTATAATAATATTTTCCCATAATTATTAGTTTTTTACACATTAGCGTAATAAGAAACAGGGCGTAAAAAGGTTTTAAAATCAACATAAAATTTATTTCACAATGCAAAAAAAAAAAAAACAGGCTTAGTCTTACGTTTTATTCATAACATTATTTTGTGACACTGAGATGTATCCCAGCATGCAGCAGTCTTCTGCACTGATCGTTATTCACAGGATGTGACAGCTGAGGTGTGTTTTGGTCTTTTGTAGTCACTAATGGGACAGAAATTGTGTGAGTGAGGAGATTTTAAAATGTGTTTGGTGTCAGCAGCGTCAGCTTTGTTCTTGTTATTGTGAAGGCGATTCAGGTCCGTGTGAGCTCTAACGGCTCATTATAGTCACATAATGAGTGTGTGTGTGTGTGTGTGTGTGTGTGTGAGAGTGCTTACCTGAGCTCTCTCAGGATCTCCCTGAGACTCGGCACAAGGCTCCATGTTTGTCCAGACGCCGCCGGTCAACACTGTTCACAGCTCTGCATGTCTGCGGAGACACAAACACATTTACTTCAAACAAATGTGTCACGTTGCACACACTCCAAAAAATATTCAGGCCTAGTTTTAAGATTTATGCATCTGAATTGCATGTAACATTTCATTCCATTTGAGTAACACAGTTTGAACATAAACTAATACATTTTATGGGATGCATATTTGGGAACTAAACATAAAAGATAAGAGTTTTGCCCCTTAGTATCACTTACATACTATAATAGTTTTTATTAATGCGTTAGAATTTTTGTATTTTGTTTGAATTTCATTTTTTTTTTAAATGTCAGTTTTTTTAGAACCTTCATAAATACTGTTAAAATTGTATCATTCAAAAGGATAGAACTTTTATATGAAATTAAAACATATAAATGTTACATTTAGGACCAAATCTTTTTTATACTTTTTATGATTTAAGCTTAGCAAAAGATCTTGATCATAATTAGACGTAATTAGACAGAACGAGACTATCAGGCATTTAAAGCAACCAACTGAAGTTCGTTCAGCAAAATTCCTCGCACATATCTAATTGATTTCTATGATCAACAATCTCTATTCTAGACAATAACTGGCTAACTCCCTTCATGTCTCCAGCACATTTCTTGACTATATCTGTACACAGACGGCTCTTATTTGAAGCGCAAACATCACTCGTCACACAGGTGCTTCAGATAATACTTGTCTCTTCTTTACGGCGTCACGGTCAGATAAAGAAACTGTTTTAGTCAAACATGGCGTGAGCGTCCTCAGGTGCCACACAGACCCGGATTCAACGCATGGCCTGTCAACTGTTCAAACCAAACTTTCAGTGGTGGAAACTTCTGACCTATAATTAGCAAAGTAGGTCACTGAGGGGAAAAACGAGGGAGAGAAAGTAGAGACGGTCCAGGAGGCCTTATGGGCTGAGAAACTGTAACAGCGTAGCGTGATGTGGCTCGATTTACACCCTTTAAATGACCTCTTCTGCTCTTGTCTTTTTATTGTGTGTGTGTGTGTGTGTGTAAGAGTGAATGTGTATGTATATACACACATATATATATATATATATATATATATATATATTTTTTTTTTTTTTTTTTTTTTTTGTTAATTGAAATTAAGCTGAAATAAAATATTTTAGAAACCCAAATATTAAAACTTCAAAAAATCATTTCAGTTAGATGCCAAGGGAACATTTCTCATTTCAATTTCACAGAAACAATACAATTACTAACTACAAAATATAATGAACAATAAATAAAAACAATGTTGAAATAAACTAAACTAAAACTGAAATAAATTACAAAAAAGTTAACATTAAGTTAAAATGTAAGCTATGTTAAATTAAAATGAAAAGTATTAAGTATAAAAATAAAAGGCAATTCAAAATATTACTAATATTGCTAAAATAAATAAAAACTAAAACAATAAATAATAAATAAAAACAAAACAAAACTGAACTAAAACCAAAATAAATTACTAAAAATGACTTCAAATTCATCCAAAATTAAAATAGTATTTAAAAATGTATAAAAATAAAAACCATTCAAAATATTAATAAAAATAATAAAAAATAAAACTCAAAACATAAATAAATAATAATAAAAAATTTACAAATTGAAATTAATAGTATTAAAGGATAAAAATAAAAGCCATTAATAAAATAAAAAAATAAGTTAAATTAAATCTGAAAATAACCTAAAATAAAATTAACAATAAGTAAATAATAAAACGATCATTTAAATGAAAATGTAAACTATAACAGTTATTAGGAATAATACTTAAATAAAGCCAAATTAACTCAAATTTCCAGCCTCAGACCAGGATTGTGAATGTTTGAGACTCACAGCTTAATGACTAGTAAACACAACATGTGTGTGACTGTTACTGGCTCTGTCAGATGAACACACCAGCGGGACGCTAACGACAAACATAAAGTGGCACACATCTGTGCACCGACATGCTTCTAAACCTGCATTCATGCCTGTTGAATCTGAATATGAAACAAAACTGGAAGCTCGGGATATCACACAAATAACTCCAGCCTGTGGCTGAAACATATCGGAAGAAAATAATGGTCCGCAAACACACACACAAACACACACTGCAGAATAAAATGGGAAGAGTTGCAGGCGTGACATCAAAGGAAACTTCAATGCGTTCAGTGTAACACAAAGCCGGTGCAGGTGAGCTAGAGAGAGCAGAGAGGGATATTTTAATCACCACTCTGTTTATTTAGAACCCATTCTGCTCGTTTAGTTTGCTAATTTAACACCTTTCAGTCGCCGCAAGCACAAATCTTTAGCAGACTTAAAAAAGAATTCTGCAGACAATACTTCTAAAATGTTTAATCGCTAAAGCGTTTGCTCTAAAATTGCTATAATCATTTAAAAATAAATAATAATATATTAAATAATGCATAAAAATAATAAGAAATATTTTTTCATTATTCGTTTTGTGTGTGTATATATATATATATATATATATATATATATATATATATATATATATATATAAGGGACCACCATTGTATTTTGAACAGATTCACTGAAACAGATCAAAATAAACTGATTCACGAAAATGAACCATAACAGAGTTATATTAGAGACACTATTAAAACAACCTGATGCTCTCATGTCATGCCAAATTAACATTTTGTTCTCTTTTTTGACCTTAAAAGCACCTGGTGAACAAAGAAAATGTTTCTTCCTGTTGCTCCATCAAAGCAATTTTCCAAGTATTGACGCCCTGTTATGTTAGTGTGTAGAAATAACATCATTAAACACAAAGGATTAACTGGTTAAGGTCAGCGGTACTGGATCACTCGTAACTCTGCACATTTTTTATGTTCCCAACCTGAATCGACTTGTTTAGGTTGGTTTTAAAACCACTTGAACTTTATATCAGGCTTCTAAAGCAAACCACAAAAGAAGAAGAAACTGAATCAAAATACTAACAAAAGGGAAATCTGTAGTAAAACCACAATGGGCGGAAAAAAAAAACAGAAGAGATGCATCAAATCAATTCCTAAATTATCTTTGTGATTCCACACTGAATAATAAAGCAAAAAACCAAACGTAGGGCCCAGAAAACGCGGACGAAATCGTGGAATCCAGGCATAAAACACGGAATTTATAGTTTAACACGGAATGTCACAGAATTTGTCCAATTTTGAATTAATTAATGAAAAGTAGGTCATTGCACTCACATCAGATCGCGATATGGACTAATATCTGTAAATATTTAGCTGGAAAAGTCTATTTAAATATGAATCCTGCATGTTATGCATCTGTTTTAGTGAAGCGCGAATTCATTTAATAAACACACTGAAGCACGCATGATGCTCGCAGTGATTTCAGCTTCTGCCGTCTCACTAAATGAGGACATAAACACATGAACAACATCTCCAGAACTGCACTGACAGCTTTCCTAAAAATATATCCCATTCCTAAAATAAGAAATATCCCAATATATAGCCTTGCTTACAGTATCGAAATGTATCGCAACATATCATAACAACATAACATAAGCATCGCAAGCCTTGTATCGCGATATTCTTGCCAATACACAGCCCTGGTTAACTATAACAACCCTGATATAGAGATATCATTTTAATTTGAGATAAAATGTCATGTTGCAGTTTAATTATTTCAATGAAAGACATTTTAAAAAGTCTCTCAGCTCTTGAATCCGCTATTCTGGGGCCGGTTTCACAAAGCTATTCAGACCGGTCTATAGTGTTAGACAAGTCTAAAATTTACTCATAGACTAGTCTAATGCAAGTTAGACTGTTTCACAAAGATAAAGACTGACTTAATTTAGACCAAAAAAATTAGACACCTTACCCCCAGGCTAACTTAGGTCTAAGACTCTGTTACCTTGGCAACCAGCAGAAACAAACAGCCAAGAGAAAAGGGGAAAATGGCTCATAATTTGTGGTTTGCTGACAACGTTATGGAGAGAGCTATGAGAAGGGAAAGGGTTTTTAGGGACCGCAGTAACCTACTGGAAATGTATAATAATGAGGACTTCATCAGTCGGTTTCGTTTGCCCAAAGAAGTTATACTGAGTCTGACAGATGAATTAGCTGAAGTACTGAGCCCTGCCACTTCAAGGAGCCACAGTATCCCAGCAGTGCTACAGGTTTGCACTGCTTTGAGATTTTATGCTACAGGAAGTTTTCTGAATACTGTTGGTGACACAGTGGGTCTCAGCAAAGCTTCTGTGTCACGGGTGTATACAGGGTATCAAGGGCACTTTCAAATAAGCTCCCTCAGTTCCCAAACCAAATGGCTGAGCTGAACAAACTCAAAAGAGGGTTCTTCAGCATAGCAAGATTTCCCAATGTTGTTGGAGCAATTGATGGGACACATGTCAGAATCCAGGCTCCACCTGCTCATGAACATTTGTTTGTCAATAGAAAAGGATATCACAGCCTAAACATTCAGGCTGTTTGTGATTCTGATCTCCTGTTCCTCAACTGTGTGGCCCGCTGGCCTGGATCCCTTCATGACTCTCGAATTCTGCAAAATTCTCAACTCTGTCTAGCATTTGAGCAAGGCATTATCGATGGGGTCCTGTTGGGGGACTCGGGCTACCCTCTAAAACCTTGGCTCCTTACTCCCTTCCTGAATCCTACTACACTTGCACAGAGAAACTACAACACAGCACACTGTTCAACTCGTAACACTGTAGAGCGGGCATTTGGTGTACTGAAGAGGCGTTTTCATTGCCTACATGGGGAATTGCGAATGGCACCTGACAGAGTGTGTAACATCATCTGTGCGACTGTAGTGCTGCATAACATAGCGAGGTAGGCCTACCTGAAAACAAAATCCACATTGCCATCCATTTTCAATAGGCCTAATTGAATTACTATTTACCACATGCTTCAACTATAATCAAAATTATTTATTTCATTAATCATTAGGGATCTCCGGCTACCTGAGCCTGAAGGTGAGGATATCAGAGATGACAATCTCAATGAACTGGAGGATAGAGAAGATTTAGAGGAGCAGAATGGAACTGGTCGATATGTGCGTCAGATGTACGTTGACAGGATTTTCAATGTCTGAAACATTGAAAAAATCATGTTGCCTGTCTTTACCTATTAGGCTTAAATGAGTAGCAAACAACTTAATAAATATAAAAATTTATTTTTTAAGGTTTCTCAAGTGACATACTGTTCATTCAATAAATTATTCTATAAATTACATTCAAGTTTCATTTCATTCATATCAAAATCTTCAAGGTTATTAAAAGTACAACTTACTATACAAACTGGAAAACTATTAACTCACAAAACAAGTGATACACTGTTCATTCAATAAATTATTCTATAAATTACATTCAAGTCTCATTTCATTCATATCAAAATCTTCAAGGTTATTAAAAGTACAACTTACTATACAAACTGGAAAACTATTAACTCACAAAACAAGTGATACACTGTTCATTCAAATAAATTATTCTATAAATTACATTCAAGTCTCATTTCATTCATATCAAAATCTTCAAGGTTATTAAAAGTACAACTTACTATATAAACTGAAAAACGATTAACTCACAAAACAAGTGATATACTGTTCGTTCAATAAATTATTAAATAAATTAGTAGGCTACTCAAAGATATTCAGGACTCCAGCGACTGTTTGTGAAGCTCTAATTTTAATTTATCTCTCTGAAGCTGTAAAACTTCAATCTCTAGCAGCAATTTCCTCTCTTCCAGTTGAAGATTACTGTATTGTTTGTCTAGCACCATTGACATGGTTGTTCCTCTGAACACCGTTGTGCAACCCATGGGACCAGGAGCTGTAGCTGTAGCTGTAGCTGTAGCTGATGCTGATGCTGATGCTGATGCTGATGCTGATGCTGACGCTGACTCAGACTCTTCATCTCCTGTCCCCTCACGTCTCTCAGCCGGCTCCTCCACCACTGCCTCGCTTCGGTCCCAATTCAAAGACAGGGTCACTAAAAAAAATAAGAACATAACATTTTATTACTTGTAGGTTCCTTCTATTATAGGCTGAGTCATTACGTTGTTCACATGATTTGCTGGATAGCAAGCTTACCGGTTCACATTAGCATACATTATTACCGGTTCATATTAGCATACATCATCAACTTGACTTTATAAGCATCAAATCGAAGGCAATAAAGCAAAAGGAAAAACCAAACTGATTTATTTATAACAATCACCCGCTGTTACCTGTATTCTCATCTTGACTGTCTGGCTCTTCCTCCTGATGTGGCGGCGGGGTGCTGCTGTCAGTGGCTGAGGGAACTCCGCCGGTTACGTCAGTGTTGACGGCTCCACACACTCCACTTTCCCGTCCTCCGCTTATCCCCCAGAACATCGGCGACTGTCCACCATATATATTCATCACCATTTCAGTGGTGTCTTTAAGTTTCTCTTGGGGTCCTCCTCCCGTTTTTGGGTATTTCCTCTTAAATATTTCCTTTTTGGCATCTTGCACCATGTTTTTATATCTTTTCTGTACGTCTTTAACGCTGCGCTCAACGGTCGGATTAATGCTGTTTACTGTCGCGGCAATCTTTTTCCAAATTAAACATTTCTTCTTGTTACTACATTCTCCTCCGCTAAATTTCCCTAGTAAAATGTCCTTGTAACTATTATACTCCTCCAACAAACACAAATTTTCTGCTGGGGTAAACTGAACTGACCGGTTAAATGCGCTTACTCGATCCGCCATGTTTTTTGTTTTGAAAAGTGTCTTATTTTACCCAGAATGCACTGCAGTGTAGTCCTACTTGAGATAGTCAGAGTCTTAAGTGCTTTGTGCAATGGTCTGAATTAGATGTCTATCTGAAGTCTGACTATCAACTATATCTAAGTCATAGTCAAAGTCTATCTTTGTGAAACCGGCCCCTGAGGTTTCTCTCAGAATGAGTGCGTATCTGTTCCAGGTGGCAGCAGTATATTAATGGAGTGTGTTTCAGTAAAAATATCTTCTTTTCACACATCTCAAGCGACTCACGTACCCCATCGAGACACTGAACAAACCAGCTCGTATCACACATACTGCTCCATACGGATTCACACAAGCACAGCGGCTCATTCAGATCAGAGTCAGCCAATATGCTTCATGAGTCACTTCTGCAGCACTGTTCCCCTAAAAACCTATTGTACTGTCAGTCTCTTTACACACACACTGGCAACAGAATCACCATTAGCTAGTTCATTTTTTAGTTTACTCGCCAGACTGATATACTATTAATATACAGTCAAACTAAAAATCACTCAGACATCTAATATTATTATTATTATTATTATTTTTTAACTAGTGGGTGCAGGAAACTATAGTTCATTTATGTAAAATAAAGAAAATGTGACATATCCAAAAATTCTTCATACAGTGGACTACCAGTAAAACTGATAAAAAGGTTATTTTTTTATGACAAAATTTAACTTGTCAAAATATAATTATTAATAAGTGTTGGTTTATATAATATCTGAAAGTACACCCTAAAACGGCTGCACAAATAATCTAATTTCTAATCAGGATTACAATTACATATGCCACAATTCATTAAAATCATTTAAAGTCCATTATGTTATGTTATTCTAAATGCTTTTGGGGTTTTTCTTTCTACATGATATCTTAAGTTTTTTTTCCCCATTGTTTTAATTTTAGCTTTAGTATAACATTAAAATATCATGCCTTTTTATTATTTAAAGAAAAAAACAATCCAAAGTATAGTTGACATTTGAGGCTTCATACTTAAGAAAAAGCAATAAAAGGGTTTTCAGCTTTTTTATCTACATATAAAAATATGGCATGCAGTTGCTTCAAACTATTATTTTACCTTTAATATATAGAATATATATGTATACGATTAATTAAAATATAAAAATGTTATTCATTACAAAATAAAATATATAATACAGATTTAAAAACACAATACAGTTAACCTGTCAATTGTCACCCCGTCCCGTATACGGGACACCTATGTTGACTATACTATATTAAAATCAATTTTAATCTAATATTGACAAACTATATATCGTTGGAAGGTCTAAGACTCCCAAATATATATTTTACCAATATTTTTTGTTAAAAATTATGTAGGAAAAGTAATGGATCAATTTATGACAAGAGTGCACCCTCAGAAATCTACATTACAAAAGGAGCTTTGACCTTTGTTTAAAAAAAAGACTTCCTCGTTGCCTTTTTCTCTATCACATTTTAGAAATCATCAGAAGTTATATATCACTTGAAAACATAAAATCTCAAAATTCATACTTCAAAACCCATTTTAAAATCAGACATTGCATTACCATCTAAATGGCACATCAAAATCATCTTAGAAAATGTTTTCAGTCATGAATTATAAAAATGTAGGTTTGTATCATGCACATTCAAGTCTATCTTCAAAAACGTGAGTGACAGTTATCAGGTTAAATTACGAAATATTATAATTTTTTTTTATCTATGGTGATTTACAGCAACATCATCTTAAGCGCCCAGTGCTGATGGTCCATGTATAAACCCTTGAACCTACAACCTACCCCCCCACGGCTCACTCCACAGCTGATGATACACGGCGCTGTGGCCTGTCAGCACGCCGCAGTAACTCTCTCCTGCTTTCTCACTCTCCTTCTCTTTTCAGCGCCAGGCTTAGACAGATTAGCGGGTCAGATCGGTGTTACTAGGAAGAAATCTCAGACCACATCCGAGTGGGATTCCATGACGTAACCTCATCACTTACACACCCTGATTATTTATCGAGAACTGTTTCTTCAAAAACTACTGTATTACAGCATCCCACTACTGAAACCTCTACAGAGCAGGCGAGCCGAGGGATAAACAAGTGTTGACTAAATCTAAATCTTATAATAAACACAGACCACTAGACAACTGTTATATGACTTTAAGTGGCTTTAAGAGTCATTTGTCTGCAACTAATTTTGTACCGATCAAAAACAGAACAAAATGGGTTTAAGAAATGGAACAAAGTTCAAAGGATTTGTTCACGGAAAACTGAAAATTTGCAGAATATTCATAGAATGAGAGTCCACACAGCGGGTAAAAACATCACAATAAAGTAATCCACTCCACTCCAGTCCATCAGTTAATGTCTTGTGAAGTGAAAACCTGCATGTTTCTAGGAAACAAATCCATCATTGAGATGTTTTTTAACTTCAAATGGTCACTTTTTAAAATACGAGTCCTCTATATATGATAGTGTTGTCACGATACTGTAATTTCAAACTTCGATACGATACCATGATAAATATCGATATTCGAAACCATTTTCGATACCACAGAGAAAGAAACTGCCCCAATATTATTATTATTTTATTATTCACACTTAAGCTCACGGTACGTCAAACACAGGCGTCCATAGAGAACTGCTTTGTTCTTTATCAACCAAAGCTGGTTTCGCCATCTTTCTATTCACTTTTGCTGTTTAACCAGCGCGAATGAGACGAGTCGGGCACAGCTGTCACGTGTGGTCAGCGCGCTTGCGGAGAGAAGTGAACGTGACCGCTCAGCTAGTATCGGTGTATCGATACTTAGAGAAATTAGTATTGGTACCGTTCAGACATTTCATTATCGATATATATCGAAATATCGATATTTTTGACAACAGTAATATATGATATTGCTTCTTGTCTGAATCAGGAGAGAAATCCGCACAGATTAAGCACTGCTTACAAGCCAAAACAGATCTAAACAAATATGTTGGTAGATTTTGATGTGAGAGGACAACAGGGAATGGACTTTATCACTGGAGCAAGCACTGTTATGGATTATCGACCAACTGTGTACGAACTGTGTTTATTGTAATTCTGTTTTTTTTTTTTTTTTTTTTTTTTTTACAGTATTAGCGCAATCAGATGCAAAATATATTAGTGCAGTAATCAGGCGTTGTTAGACAGGCTTTTTAGTGTGCATGCTAGGGCTGCACAATTAATCGAGTTTCTAATCGCGATTACAATTATTGATGCCAAAATTACGTAATCGTTGAAAGCGGCAATTAATCGTTCAAAGTCCACTTATGTTATTCTGCATGCTTAAGATGCGTTTTTTTCTTTCTACTTGTTATCTTAACGTTTTTTCCTGTTATTTCAATGTTAGTTGTAGTATAACATTATATTACTATTCATATTTTTAACATATTTATAAATATTAATAAAAATACAGAATGCAGTTGCATCAAACAATGGTACGAACATCATTCAGTGTAAATTGGGATAAATAATCATTTATAATTATTAATAATCGCAATTACAATTTCAAGGGAATAATTGACATTTATGATTTTTCTCATAATCGTGCAGCCCTAGTGCATGCACTTCAGGTGGACGAGCTCAGAAAAAGCGCATGCAAGAACCGCACGCAAATGAAATGTTTATTCGGCAAGACTTTAAAACACATGCAAATAATGTACTTTTACATTACTTTAATTGTCCACGATCACAAATCGTGACATCGCACACCCCTAATTTCCACTAAACCTCAAGAACAACACCAGACCAAGTTTCCGAGTTATGAACCCAGATAACACAGACAGACACCATGTGACATTTTTATAAGCAGCAAAAAAAGTTGACTTCATTTAATAACAGAGCCAGCAAATTGCATTATGTAATAAGAGCCTCACAAAAACTGAACATCCAAGCACCTGAGGTCACCAGCTGCAAATACTAATGAAGATTTGCCTCTAAACAACAGTCTCTCCATCCTTTGATATTCAATTAGCAGAGACACACACACATCAATGTGTCTTAAAGCGGCCTGAGCATGTTTCCAATTAATTTAAACCTCTACCCGAGGCGAAGCAATAATCTCACAATGTCACCGAATAAAGACGGATGGTGAGAACAACAATCAAGCCTCTGTGTCTACATGTCAGTGCTGTCTTTAAAAAGCTACATAAATATCTATTCTTTAGTGCTGAAATGGAGGAAGAGGGTGTAGAATAGCAGTCATACCGACCTGACATCAAAGAGAGTGAGTCGCACCCAAAGCAATGCATTTAGAGGCAACATCCGTCTCATTGCTTTAGAAAACATCTGCTCTGTGATCTATTTTTAATGCATCTATTCACCATTTCTGCTTTCTCTATCCTGCTAAGTTGAATATATACTTCTGAAATAACCAAAAGTTGAGATTGAGCTCATTTAGCGGGTCTATTATTTCCAAAAAAAGGTGTTTTTGCATTGATGCCATAGAAGAGAGATATATTATAGCGCATAAGGTTCCTAGCTAACTATCAAGCTAAGGATATTGAATAGATTTTAAAAGACAAATGTTAGGTTACATAATGTTTACAAGCTTTTATTGATGTGTTTCTGTGGTTGAAACACTGGCTGTGCAATTACATGACAACATAATAAACTGTTTATTTCAACATCATTTCTAATGTTCATTCATGTTTATTTCATGCTATAAATGGTAAGCAATCTGTTCCGACACATTAAAGAGCATCAAAACAGAATTTTGTAATAAATTTAGAATTTGAAAGTTGAGATTTTTCATATCAGAACTAAGCACAAAGGTAATTATGATTTATTGGACAGGAGGCGCACTACAAATAATGTAAAATTTAGTTCATAAAATCAACTGACAACAGAACTTAGAATCCATTTCGGTTCACATAAATGAGAATCAATTAATTAATATTTTCAACCCAATTCTGTTAGATTTAAAGCAACATTTACTTCTGGCTCACAGCCCTCAGACAAGTTTGATTTACAGCCCTTTATATTAAAAACAGTGTCATAAAAGAACAATTTCAGTTTCCCAAAAGAACCTTTCAGATAATTTTTTGTTCTTAAAATGAAGAACATTTAGAAAATCTAAAGAACTTTTTCTCACTTTAATGAAATTTTAAAGGTTCTTCATGAAACCATCAAAGCTTTATTTTTAACCGTGCATCTCCTCACAGTCCGCCGCGTTCCCTACCATTCACCTCTGAGTGAGCTATATTTAGTTCAGCCCACAGAACCCGTTCAGGAGCCCCTAACAACAGCTCTCAGCTGGGAATCTGTGCCATGAGGGAGAGCAGGATTCCTTCAGCCCAAACCAAACCTCATTAACATGAGGACCGAGTCATCAGCTCGAGCCTCTGTCATGCTAACACTGAGACTTATCTCATGTAGTTTAAACTGCATTTAACAACCAAAAGTTTTAAAATAAGGTTAATTTAAAACATTTTTTAAAACTTTTTTTTTTTTTTTTTTTTTTACAGACTGGGCCCTTAATGATGATATATTTAACAAAGAGAATTAAAAGTGCATTGCAGCAACACGTCTCTTTTCAGATGCACAGATGAACCAGTCAGGGCATGATCACTGGCACAGAGAGACTGCCAGAGGAAAGTTTAATTTGGAATAATTTATCATGCAGGTAATTTATTGCTAACAAGGCAAGAGAGTCATTCATGCACCATTAGTGTGACCAAACAGAATTGAGAAACAATAAGGTTTTAAATACTCTCCCCATCTGTGATTGGTCATATGAACAGGGAACTTAACCCCAAACTCATGCAACTTGTAGAAAACATGCATGGTTAAATATATATTTTTTTTAAATGTAAAAAGATTTTGTTAGTGTAAACGTGAAAGTGACTTGTATATAAATATAAATAAATAAAATTAATCAATAATATTAATGATAAAAAAACAATAATACAAATTACACTATAATTAAATTGTAAAACAATTGTTAAAACTAAATTAAAATGAGTTAAAATGAGAATTTAAAATATTGGGGAGAAGGGAAAATAAAATAAAAACAGAAATAAAATAAAATTAAATATTAATTAAAACTATGAAAATGAAAAATGTATATACTCCAGCTTCAGTGTTAGTAAAGTTTTCATTTTTGTTATTCAGTCCAATTCCACAAGTGTCAGAGAAATGACACACTTCACCTCAAAGTGTTTATACACTTACTAAACAATAAAGTGCATTCCTCAGCAATAAGGACATAAGGACAGGAAGGTCATGTTTTTTAAAGAGATTCCTCTTCTATGCATTATCATTACCATTTCATTGAACAGACTTATGATGAAATGCCAGAAATGCAACAGCCATCAGGTAAAAGATACCTCACCCTGCACGTCTGATGAGCAACACACACACACACACACTATTCACACCTGACTTGACATCACAGCTCTGAGTTACTGTGCTCTGTCCACACAAGCTCACTTCACTGGAGGAAAGTCCACACCATTAACTCTTCACAAGACTGACTGCCGGCAGCGAAACAGACTCAAGAAAAGACATGCTGTGTGCTTAATCATAAATCAAACAACTTATGACCCTGGAGCTGTGCTACAGAAATATTCCACATTAAGCCTCACATTAGCATCTGGCTCATGGTCCTTGTATAGATCTACTTAAACATTTATAATTATTAAATGATTAACTTCAAAACCATTTAGTGTGTGCAGAAATATTGTATTCAATTATATTGCATTATATTTAATAAACTAAATCTGAAATAAAAACATCAAAATTATATATATTACAGGGGTTAAAGCAAAAAAAAAAAAAAAAAAAAAAGAAAACCCTGAGCCTGAACTTTTTTTACTCATGTAATGACTGCGACAACTTTAACATTTGAAAGGATACTATGCTAAAGCTATTGCATTCTTTATTCAAACTGAATATATGGTTGACCTGAAGAATGAAAGCTGTATCACACACTTGGAAAATGATGAGCTACATCACGTTTATCAAATTTAGGGGTGTGACATTACACTTAGCTCATGAGATGAGAGAAAATACAGATACTAGTTGCTTCACATGACAACATTTTAACACTATTTTTAATACAATTTCAGTGACAAAATATTTGTCTTTTAATTGCAAAAAGTATAACAATGCAGTTGTATTCAGAAATATTTTAACTAATCTAGGGCTGTAACTAATGATTATTTTGGCAATCAAGTAATCTCAGATTATCTGAGTAATCTAACATTTGTTTAGTAACAAAAAGACCTAAGTGAAAAACAGGCTTTAGTATTACTATTTATATATAAACTAATGATGAGGCAATAATAATTGGCTTAATTAAAATATCAAAACCAAAAAAATACATGATTGTACTGAACAATACTGTTAAAATATGTAATGTTATATGCCTACACATAAATTGAACATAACCAATTTAAGTACATTGTGTATTAAAACAAATACCTGCAGAAGGCGCCAACAGCCTGGTGACGTTTCACTTTACAGTGCGTTTAAATTATGTTTAAATCCATTCAATTTTTATATTTGGCCACATGCAGAAACCTTTATTTTGAAATCTTGATGTACAATACATGGCATATTTAGACATTGATGTATTCTCCTGTGTTGGCAAAGGTTTTTAATGATTTACGTTACAAATCTAGTGAGATAATGCACACTGTTTCCCAGATTAATGTTTTTTTGAACGCAATTCAACTTCACAGCATACACAGCCCCTTTCACACATACAGTATTCACTGGTAAATTACCAGCAAGCTACCATCAATAGATCACGTGTGAACAGGACCTTTTCAAAAATCCTAGTAAATATGTAACGGCAACCATATAGTTTTTATGGAGATGACATGATTACTCTGTTCCAGAACTAAATGTACAGTACTAAAGTACTGGACATAACGTAAGCCGGTCGACAGTGATGTCATTTGTGCGCGGTGTTTCAACTACGTTAACAACAAGAGGATAGAGGACGCTGTAATCGGAGCGGTGTTTTTGTTGTGTCTCGCGGGTTTCACAATGATGGACACTGAATGTTGACGTATACGTAAAGCGATTGAAAGAACGGAAAGAAGGAATCTCCAAAGACAACTGGCAGTGCTACATAAGTGCCTGCATTTCAGCGTCCACCCATCTAACGCTGCTCATCCTACTTGCGAAATAAGTTGACACAATGTTTACAGTATGTTTACACGGCGTTTAAAATCATGGCGGGTGAGGACATTTTCGAAGATGTCTACTTGCATCACTAGTAGTACCAGTTGTGCTGGTTTGACCCTGCTCCGGAGTAGGAGCTAATTTGGTTCTGGAAAAAGGCAGTCCAGTACTAAAATCGCACCCAGTTCTGGCAGTGTGAAAACACCCAAAAGTGTGTAGTTCCACAGTTAGTTCTGGTACTATGTAAAAGTTCCCGTAGTGCAAAAGGCCCTAATGAAGGTTTTTTAATGTAGTATAATTTTTTTTCGCAATCAAACGCTGCACCCTAATGCTGTATCCAAAGCAACAGCTCTCATTTTCTAAATAAAACTTAAACTGAAATAAAAAAATGAAAACTGTAAAGTGTAAAAAAAACAAAGAAAACTAAAAATTTTTAAAATATATTAAGCGATTAATACTGACATTATAATATTAACAAATAATCACTTCACAGCAACTGCACTAATCTAGCTTCTATTTGAAACAGCATTTTGCACAGTAAACTGCTAAATTCTTCCTATTTGTAAGTCACCTTGGATAAAAACATCTCCTAAATTGCGAATAGGCAAAAATGTAGCATCATAGCAGTCAAGTCCTAGGGCTGCACGATTAATCGAATGCGATTGTCATGCACATCTTGTCTGTAAAGCCTGTTCTGTGATCAGCAGTAAATCTCCATCACGGAGCAGCATTTATTACACAGACCCATCGTTCACTGAAAAGCAGACGATTTAATGATTATGAAATTGAAGAAACCATTCTGCGATTATGAAAGCTGTTTGCGTAGCTTGTCAGTGAACTACGGCTCGGTGTAGTAAATGCTGCTCCATCTGAAAGCATGTGAAAATACTACATTTAATAATGTTTTTACTCCAAACTCACTTCATAACGTCGGTCAAGTGTTTGAAATAAATCCCTGTGAGATGATGTGGCTTCTTACACAGAATAAGGCACGCAACATTATTTCAGAGTCATTTAAGCAGCGATGAAGGTGATTTCGATTAGTACTGAATTATTATATACTTTATTTTAAGTGCTTCACTAAAATATGCGCATGACAATCGCAGCTTTTGCTTATTTGTGATTGCATTTTAATTCTAAATTAATCGTGTATCCCTAGCAAGTAGCACTAAAATTTTCAACAGATAAATATACTTATGCAAGTAAGAATGTATTACATTCAACCTTTCATCGGAAGAGAGTTCGAAACAACTGTTTCATTTCACACATCGATGTGCATTTCCTGTTTTAAGAGTTTCGACATCTACATGACACGCTTTTCACACGGTAAACAGTTTCTGTTCTCACCTGAACTCAGTTTCATCGGTCGCATGTGACGTTAAGATTATGAATCTGCTTATCAAATATTAACACCAACCACATCCTTCTCACAAAACAGCTAGAGATCATTGATTCATACATTTCCCAAGGTACAGAGGCCGGTTTTACACTCCGTTCACCCTCCCAAATCATGAAACGCATGCTTTGAATATCAAACACCCTTCACAGCTTTGACATTCAGAGCCATTGTGACATTGTGTGAAGGACACAACAGAAACCATAATGAAGGTGATGGATTTAATGATGATTAAAACTCCATTTGAATTGGTCATACAGGCAAAAATGAAGGCGTTTTGAGAGATTAAGACCAGAGCCTTAAAGTCGTCCATGTCAGCAGGACAGGACATTAATATAAATGAAGCGTTGCTGCTCTGTTGGGGTGCAGAGGGTTTGCACCTGAGCACATGCTTCATGACCAGGCAAGAATAACAGAATCTGTATGCTGGGCCTTTACAAATAAGATTAAATTATTAATTATTAACAAAGAATCTTTGAATGATTCATCACAAGAAGTCATTTGTTGTTTGCTGAAATGCAACTATTAACTCTAATTTGTCAGGAACTAAAATAAAACAAACTAACAAACAAACATTTTTGTAGCTTAAAGTAAAAAGATTAGAGTAAAATAAAAACATTTATGAAAACAAAATCTAATTTCTAATATATCTATCTATCTATCTATATATATATATCTATCTATATATCTATATATATATATATATATATATATCTATATCTATATATATATATAGATATATCTATATCTATATCTATATATCTATATATATATATATATATATATATATATATATATATTACATTATATAAAATCATCTATATTTTTATATTATTTAATTATAAGATTAAATTATTTTATTATGTCAATATTATATCAATACTGACATTAAAGCAATAATTCTCAATAATTAAGATCTTTTAGCAGAAAAATAAGCAAAATGGTATTTAATTACTATCTAGTAATTACATCTTCAACAAAGTAATTACAATACTGTAATAATTAGTTTGCTAAAATTATTGCTTTCCTTAGTACTTTCTAAATACTACTAAATGTCTGTGTAGCTCAAGTGGTAGAGCATTGCGTTATCAAGCGCAAGGTCGGGGGTTCGTATCCCCGGGAACACGATAGGTAAAAATTGATAGCCCGAATGCACTGTAAGTCACTTTGGATAAAAGTATCTGCTAAATGCATAAATTTAATTTAATTTAATTTTAATCCAACACCAGCCCCCCCGACCATCACTTGAACATTACAGAGATGGACATGAAATTAACTTTTAATTCTTTCATATAAATACAATAAAACTGCCTACTCGCCCAAGTATTTAAGAGAGGTTACATTGAAAAAATACATTTTAAATTAGATGTTAAATACTGATGTCAAATCCACATTACTTTTTAATTACTTAGTAATGCATTACACCCAAACACTGATTGGTTGCATAAAAAATATTTTACAGTTGATACAAACTTTCATACAGTTACTTTCATAAAAACCAAACAATCTTTTGAAATTACTGATGAATAATGCAGCAGCAACAACATAAATATAATGTTCTTTTGGAGTTTGGATCTTCAACACAACTCTACAGTGGAGATCAAAATTAGAGAATCTAGAAATACGTTTGTTTTATTTTTATTATATTGTTAGTCTTCATCACTCAAAAACTGATTGAGTATTAGCTGGAGGTATTTCACTGTTCTATTAACATGTTTGACAAAATAACCAAAGCATTTCAACAAAAACATCTATTTTCTATGATCAAAATGTTGGAGGGTAACAGCGGTCAGAAACGAGTAGGAAGCGTATGGCTCCTTGACTTCAGCACATCTGCGACCGCTGGACTTCACTAGATTCTTACACTGCGCTCGTGTGATTTCTTCCACTTTCTTCCATAGTTCAGTAACTGTGCCAGGTTTCTCAGACATAACTTTGTTACCAAGGTTTTTCCAGAGATTTTTAATCAGGTTTAGATCAGGACTCTGGACCAGCTGTTTCATTATTTCAAAGTTTTCAGCTTCAGGGAACAGCAAGTGTGACGAGAGCATTGTCTTAAAGCACTCGGGGTTCAGTCTTTCCACAGTTTGACGCCAAACATAAGGTTTCCCATCAGACCCAAATAAATTAAACTTGCTCTCATCACTGAAGTGAACTTTGGACCAGTTATCCTTTCTCCACACAACATGCTCCTCAGCAAATATGAGCTTAGCCTTTTGATTCTTTCTGCTAATGAGAGGCTTGGTCATAAGTATGACTTCTCTTAAACGTGCCGAGACAGATCCTTTACCCTGTTCAGTGCTCAACTAGCTAGCGATTCCAGCTTGAGAGTCTCCACATTATCCTGTCCTCTTGTGCACTTGTCTTAAGCCTCTTTCACACTGCATGTCGGACCCAGAAAATTGCTGACCCATTGCCGGGTCGCCTTCTGTGTGAACGCAAACACGTCCCGGGATTGATCCTTTACTAATGCAGTAAAAGGTTTGCCGTAGTGATGACACACGTTATCGCATGACTTTTCTAGCAGGTGTTTTGAAGGCAGATCAACATTTCCGACAAAAAAAACTTTGTGCAAACTGTAACAAAGCAGAGATCAGTTAGTTCCTCACTTTACGCGCAGAAGCTGAGATCGTTGGCCAGCTTAACTGAAAGTTAGTTAACGTGCCTAGCGTTTTCGACTCGTTACCGTACACATCACACCCTGATGTCTAATGTCTTTACGGGACCTTTATGGGTTGTGTGTGAACACACGCACATATCCCAGGTAATCACTGAAAGTGCGAAATCTAGCGACCCGCGAACAATTGCCGGGACACATTATTTATTTTCCGAAATCACAGTGTGAAAGGGGCTTTACTAAATGACCAACAATTTGGGGGGTCTTGAATGAATCAGTGTCATTATAAAGATGCAATATTAAACTTAAACTTTTATGCTTAAATGCTTTCATCCAAGGCGACTTACAGTGCATTCGGGCTAACATTTTTTACCTAACATGTGCTCCCTGGGAATCGAACCCACAACTTTGTGCTGCTAACGCAATGCTCTACCAATTGAGCAACAAAAACACACACACACACCTTTTTTTTCCACACGGTTTCAGAATATAATTAATTTATGAAATATGCTTAAAAAACTGCCCTTCCTGTTAGGGTAACTTCAAACAGCAGTGACCTTGAAATGTAGAAAAGTGTAGGTTATTCTCTAATTTTGATCTGCGCTGTATATCAGACTCAAACGTCAGTGACATTGAATGTACAACATGCTAATAATATTAACAACAGGTTTAGGATTTTATGTTTATATAGCAGCTGCTCCCGTTAAATATAACATGCATTTTTAGGAAACTTACAGGTGCTACATCTAACATTTTATTTCCTCTCTCCAACAATGAGACACTGAAAGCTATGTGGAAGTGCGCATTCGGCTTTCTGAACACCAACCTGCTTCTAAAAGGGAAAGTGGAAACATTAACCTTTACACAAAGGTCAAAGTCACACACAGAAACAAAAGATTTTGGTGTGGTCGTGTATCCGTTCTCGTCTTATCAAAGACATCAAAGCCTGAAACAACAATACAGGCTAAACAGTGTAAGTGAAAGTGAGTTTTGTGGCCAAATTCATGCAATTAAAACCTAATTAACTACGTGAAGCTGCTTCTAATGACCTTGTTACTGCTATCATTACCATCATAAGTTAGTACCATAAGATGTTATCCATTTATTAGACTACTATTATGGTAATTAGATTTACCACAATGAAAACATTAACTGGATGAGGTAAATATTGGGTAAATAAAACGATAAATCTCACTAATATCTTGTGCTCAACTTTGCACCAGATATATTTGAATATTAAAGACAAAATAGAAATTTACCATGGTCAGCATACTTTTCTCCAGATTAGTAAAACATACTTGATCAAAATTGTTTTATTTATAACTTTGGAAAATCATTTTACAGTATATAATACTACTGTTCAAATGCAAAAGTGTATTTTACAATAAATAAATAAAATTATTATATATGCACATATAGACACACACACACACACACACACACAAACATATACCTATTTACTTATTTATATATGTGATGCTGTACAGTCATACCATGGTACATTAGAAAAAGGGCATAGAAGACATTATTAAAAGACCCCATAAATATTTCTTATGATTGCACTTTCATAACAATGGCATTTTGCCCCTAAATATTTGTAAAGGACGTCTGCTTAAATAAATATTATTGTTTATCAGGTTAACAACAAAAGCAGTCGGAGTGTGTCACATCAGCTCTTACATAACATACATGCTCACTGCACTACAGACTGAACACTACCTGTTCCTGTGCACTTCAACACTATAAGGTCTAAAAAGATCAGAAAATATTATCTGAATGAGAGAATATGATCCATACGTGTACGTGTATATCAACCAGATCTGCAACACACAGGCTACATTTTCGAAACCTAACTAGACCTCATCGTTGTTGCATTTTTGGCACTTGAGAAATACTATAGTATTACAGTGGACGTGTCCAAAACATTGACACTGGGATATTAATATAGTAATAATACACAAGCTGCTGGTGACCAAAATAACTATCTAGAAAAAGTCTAAAATTAACAAATATGCTAACTGAACCAATGATTCCCGCCCAAAAACGCCGCGATGCTCAAATGGGATGTCTAGATAGACAGCTCACTAGGTTTTAGGACAGGTTATATGTTTGCAAATATGAATTACAAAACACAAGCACGAACCTTAATTGTCCACTTGAAGTCATCCTGAGGGAAAACACAGGCTTTGACTTGAGAGAATGAGGTAAAATGTGAACTAAAATCCGATTGCGTCGTCTGAGGATGATCCGTCTGTCAGTCCATCAGTAAACGAGTTAAAACTCCTCAGACGCGTTTTAACGCGGATTGACAGGTACTCACGCAGGGGGTGTCTTAATCGTTTTATCTGTGAAGTGTAAACGCGTTCTGATGCAACATAAAAGCCCGGAATTGCGATACAACCACACGTCCTTCTTCCTTCCCCTGTGAGACTGTTTATCCGCGATCGATGAGTTCTGTCTGTCGCGCTCGAAGGATCGTCGATCGAATGGGCTAAAAATACAAAGCGGGCGAAAGCAGGTCCAGGATCAGTCTGTGAGATGGAATGTGCGTTCACGTCAGTTTAATTGAAACATTCAGGCAGATCGCAGATCAGTTGTTTAGGTGTCCGTTACGTTTAGAGGGTCTTTAAAAATCACATTTAAAGGCTAACGGCTTTTGAAACCGTAAAAGAACTTTATATGATTATGTATCATATGTAGCGTGGGATATTATATATATATAATATATACACACACACACACACACACACACAGAGATACATATAAGTAATTTTACACATATATTAGTAATTCACATTTGAATTTGATTTAAAGAATTGGTTGTCTTTTATGTTGGTTAACACAGCATGACTAAATAAACATGGAAAGGTCTAGAAAAACATAAATAATCAGAGGGTGCCGCCGCGTGGTAGTGAGAGTCAAAACAGGGAAATAAAACCTTTATTTTATTTATTACATAACCGCATTGCATTCCACGAATGAGCAAAATATTTAGACAGAGAAAGAGAGAAAAATATACAATAAAATAAACTGGTTTCATAGTTTGGGTACAATCTGACACTGAACGCGCACCTGCTCAGACCCGTGTATATTTATGAAAATTTTAATTAATAATAATAATAAAGTAGGTCGATGACGTAATGTATCAAAAGTAATACAGCAGATGCATAAGTTACCCCCAATTATTCTCACTTTATGTACAGTATGCAACATTTTTGGTGTTTTTGAATAGTTTTTATGTTTTGTAGGAAAGATTGTTATGTTTATTGTAATGTGATGTTTCAATTTTTGTCAATTTATTTATATGTAATGTGATTGTTTTTTTGATGTGGTAATTGTATTTATTTATTTATTCTCTCTCTTCTGAATTTGAATTGATATGTATTGTTTTTCCAACCTTGAACCTATATTTTCCTTGCCGTATGTTTTTTTCACTTATCTATTCCTAATGCAAGTGTTTGGATGATGACGTAATGTATCAACTTTAATACAGGTAAAGAAGGTGCATTAACTTTTAATACCATGTGTTATTAGGTCAGGGATCTGAATGACATCAATTGAGATAAAGTGAGGGTTCTGTTGTTTTTCTGTAATTTATAACTAAATAAACATACATTTTAAATTAAACATGATTGAATTGATAAACATTTATGTTTCTGTGATCTGCCAATTGAGGATTTGATTTGGTCTATTTATTATCCCATATGAAAAAAACGAGGGAAATGATTCTGGATGTCTTTTATGATTATTGATGTATCTTTGGTATTTGGGTTTATATTTTATAGTTATTAAACATGAAATATATATTTAAATTAATTAATTTTGTTATTATCCTATGACATCTTGGGGAAAAAAATCTGGATATTTTCAATTGTATGTTTCCCAATGTATTTTTGATATTAGGGAATGTAATTAATGGTTTTATAGGTTAAATAGGAAATGTGTTTTTTATTATTATTATTTTTTTATTATTATTAATTTGATTGGCTAAATATTACATATATATGTTTCAGTCTTCTCATTTTTAATTTTTATATATTTTTTAATTAATTATTGCTATTTTCATATAAGCTATTGCTCTTTGAAACTAAAAATAAATAACTAAGTTAATATTATGCATCTTAAAATGTTAAAAAACAATAAACAATAGCTATATCTTCAATCACTTACATTTCACTGCTGGTCACATGCTCTCCATATAACCATGTGTGTGACAAAAAAAAAATTGAATATCAAACCAGCAGCTATTTTATACTGATTTTATTAATTACTGCCACTTTTCATAGAGCTAAAAAAAAAAAAAACATATTATTTTATCTCAATAAAACCAGCATTTGTGTGGATGTTTGTCATTACTGCATAAAAAATAACAACTATAAAACTAGCCTAGGAAACTGGCAAAAATACTAATAGGTTATTACTGGTATAATATATAATATATTACATTGAAACATCATTCCCGACTCTGAAGATCCAGTCTCGCGCACGCGCTTTTCTCCTGTTTATCGGCCCCTGAATGTTTCTCCCGTGATGCTCCGCGTGGACGAGCAGCAAGATGGCGGACGCTCTGGATGAATTTACGACAGAAACTGGATGCGTCCCGATCCTCCATCCCGAGGTAAAAACAAACAAACAGCGTCTTTATTCCGCTGCAGCACGGCACCGATGCGAACCGAAATAAAAGCCTCGTTTCTAACTCATCACAGTGATGCAGAAGGGGTGAATCCCCCCCACTGCTGCGTAATAGCATCGCTGCTAACGTTAGCCTTTCAAACACATAGATTGTTTTTATCTGTCGTTTTATTCCATGTCTAATCTCATGTTTGAAGGCAGAGGTGTGTTTTATTCCCTGTTGTGCAGTGGCAAACGTGACGTTAGCATATTTGTGCTAGTATTACAGTGTGCTGCGTTTGCATCTTAATGACAGTCAAACAATCATTATTTACATTGATTGTGTCATATTGTTTTATTAAAATACCTTTAGGACACTATAGATGTCTGCGTTGGACTGCATTTTGGTCAGATTAATATAATGCTAGATTTGACTCTGATCTTTCATCGTTGTCAGACTCTTATATTTTCATTAATATGTTCATAGATGAATATTACTATTATTAGCAATGCTGCAATGATTGCTATAAATAATTTCGAATCATTTCCAAAATTTGCATTGACAGCATGAAAGTTTAGCATGAAACATGTGTAATTCTTTCATATTAAAGCTCTATAGTATTATATGTGCAATAGATTATAAACAAGTTATTACTAAAATTATAACATGACACCCCAAAAAAAAAAATGCAATCAGAAGGTCGTTTTATTGTTATGTATGATGTTTTAATAATATTATAGGCTAATAATAATTAGTGGTCAGCCGATTTGTTTTTTTATAAGCAGACATACAGTGTCTAACGTTTATGTATTTCAAATTTAATGCATAACAATAGCACATTTTTGTAACATAATATCAACGACTATAGAATAACCTTTAAGGAACTTTGGTAATATTTACTGAAAATTTGCTGAAGACAATGTCATGTAAATGTCTGTCATGTGCCGAGATGTCTGGTCGGTTTCGAGGCATGAAAAAACATGAATCAATGATAGGGACTGTGCTTTGCATGTGGCTTTTTGAGAGCGAAATGGTGAATGGTTTAGCTGTCCTCATAATTTGGTTTGTGATGGATTATCAAAAGGTTACATTATAACGTGAAGCATTGTTCAGTTGGTCTTTTGTTGATTGGAAAAAAAGAGGGTAAAATAAGTAAATTCTTATTGGAAGCAAGGTTTTTAAAGTTAACTAAAACTATGCCTAAAAATTTATATATTTATGTAATTATTAAAAATTATTTAATTATTATTATTATTATTATAGTTATTAAAATTTTATATATATATATATATATATATATATATATATATATATATATTTCTTTTTTTTTTTTTTTGCCATTTCAGGCAAAATAAATCAATAAATATAACTTTTGCTTGAAATGAAATGAACTTTAGAAAGAAAAGAAAAAAGAACATTTCTAATTTTCATTAACTTAAAAAACTAAAATTGAAAAAAATAATAACTATATATATTAAAAAAACATATTTATAAAGTTAGAATATCACAATGACACTAACGTAACACTGATGTCAAAACTTTGAAATTAAAATGAAATTTATATAAATACAAAGCTAATTCAAAATATTAATAAGAATTATAACATTCAATTATACTAAAATAAAACTGATTGAACTGTAAAAATCCCACCAGGACAGAAGGAAACCTCTAGTCTGTGAAAGACACACACTGTACATTTGTCATTCGTTAATCAAAGGTGTTAATTAGAGGAAAGTCAACATGGGGCCCTGTGAAATCCCTTTTATTTTTCCCAAATTCTGTTTTATTTTTTTCCGTTTACATTTTTCTGGATTCCGTTTTTTTATTTTTCTCAACTCCTTTTTAACGGATAAATTAAATTGTATTAATCAAAAACCAAGTGTAATTAATTAAAATCATAAAACTTATAAATTTTCACAATAATTGATTAAAAGTTTAACAAAAATCACATGTTTAGGGTCCTATAAAATGTTTTATTTTTTATTTTATTGTTATCTAATTCTGTGTTTTAGCATGTCTAATTATTTAAATGCATAAAATCAACTTAATTTATTCCATTTTTTCTTAAAATAGCCTTATGAAATGTTTTTTCCCCTCGGAAATTCTGTTGTGTATTTACATTTTTCTGTTTTTCAAATGAAGGCATAAAACATTCATTTCATTTATCTTTTAACTCTTGAATTATCTGCGCCATTGAATTTTAATTATCTGCGCCATTCATTAACACAGACACGCATAACATGCAGGATTCATATTTAAATAGACTCTTCCGGCTTAATATTTACAGATATTAGTCCATATCGCAATTTGATGTAAGTGCAATGACCTATTTTGATTAATTCATTCAAAATGTGACAAATTATTTCTGCACAGTGTGCCTGTGGGTGTGATTTCATTTGCATTTCTGCTTTATATCTAAAAATAGACAAAGAAATGTGAAATCTGACTACAAATAACAATTTTAGTCATGAAAAAATATGCACGAAACTAACAGATGCTCCCCAGAGCTGAATGCTTAATGTCTTCCTGTTTTAATAGGAAACCAAGCATCTCCGTATGTGTCACATGGTCCCACAGATGCTGTAAGCGCTCGTCTCCTCACTGGCAGGAGGTACATTAGGCCCTTATTGAATTATACCAACTGATCCGATACCAGGCGCAAAACCATTGAGTAAAACAACAAGACACCTTTATAAAAGTCTGCTGGATGATGCTGTTTCTCCCTGCTGCTCATTTGATCAGTTCTGTTGCATAACATATCTGTTTCTCTAATTATTGAAATGGTATAATTGGATTAGGATTAATGCTATGCGTATGACTTTAAATATTTGGATTAGGTGCATATCTGATAGCAGAAATTTAGTCTGCACTTCTGTAACTTCACTATTATGCCACATTTACCATGTTTTCTAATGGAATACTAACATACTGTACTTGCTAATATATATTATGAATATAATATGAATAGTTGTTGACCGATATATATTAGCAAAACCGATATATCGGCCAAAATTTTGATAAGCAGCTTTTATTTGGACAGTGGTGGGACTTTTATTTTTTTCCGTTTAAATTTTTCTGGATTCTGTTTTTTCCTGTTTTAATTTTGCTCAACTCCTTTTTAACGGTTAAATTAAATTAATCAAAAAGCATGTCTAATTAAATAAAATCATAAAACGTATACATTTTCACAATAATTGATTAAAAGTTTAACAAAAATTGCATGTTTGGGGCCCTATAAAATGTTTTATTTTTTCTTTTATTGTTATCTAATTCTGTTTTTTAGAATGTCTAATTATTTAAATGCATAAAATCAACTTAATTTATTCAATGTTTTCTTAAAATAGCCTTCTGCTGGCAGAAATTAGATATCTGCTAGCAGAAATTTAGTCTGCACTTCTGTAACTTCACTATAATGCAACATTTACCATGTTTTCTAATTGAATACTAACATACTGTCCTTGCTAATATATATTATGAATATAATATGAATAGTTGTTGACCGATATATATTAGCAAAACCGATATATCGGCCAATATTTTGATAAGCAGCTTTTATTTGTTCAGTGATGAGACTTTTATTTTGACAGCTCTAAGCACGTCAGCGTCTGAGCACAGTTATAGTGGATTTCAATTTTATTTAAAGTTTTAATTTAATTAGCAGTCAAGTAAATATATATATATAAAAAATTGTATTTCTTTTTTCTGGTTCATGGGTTATGTAAGTTTTTTTTTTTGAGTTAAAGATCATATTTATGTCATCCAAATCATAGGTCGTTAATATTTCATATATTTTCGACTAAACAAATTTAATTTCAGAGGTCAAATGTCAGCCAGCTAGATCGGTTTCAGCAGGGTTGTGGCTGTATGTTGTGTTATTGTGCTGGATCATTAACTTTTGATGGATGACCCTGGTTAATACTTGCTTCTTGACTGACCTCTGACCTCTCAAAGAGCCTTTTAGAAATAAAGATTTGTCTGCGCTGTCCATTTGTATGTCCTTTTCACGCAGATTCTCATTCGGGATGCTTCGCTGTAGGGTAATTATTGAGGATCATTCAGGTGATCTCGCTAGGCTTTTCTCTGGACGTGTGGCTGCTGGATGAATCTTTGTGTTGATAATATGTACAATCGTGTATAAAACGCATCGCTGTTTGGTGTGTTTGTAAAAGTAACAACTAGGACTTTAATAAATGCTGTCATTGTGGGTGCAAATGTGTTATTACTGATTTGTGTTACTAGGTCCCTACCGTTTACTCTTCACTAATGAGTTTATTTAAGGATTATTTGTAATGCCACTGCTTTATAAATGCATTCTCGTTTACTGTGTTTGCCCCTTCATTATCTTTCTACATTAAACTCTGTGGCCGGTGTGTGTGTGTCATGTTTTTGCTGGCCTGGCATTACACACACACACACACACACACACACACACACACACATAAAGAGAGCTCGGTGTGTTTGCCAGGACTCCCTTGTGTCCTGTGGGTTTGTCCTTTGAATCAGTTTCAAGCTTTTGTCAGAAGGTGTCTTTTTACAGTGTTTTTACACATCTATTAAAAGTTTGTGGTGGTTAAATAACATCTTGTGTAATATTAATATGCTTCTGATCTGATTATAGTCTGCACATTTTCTACGATTGTGATTTATAATTAAATAATAATATTTTGTCACTGTGTATTATGTTATTTTAGAATTAATACTTTATATGTATATAAAAATGTATGTACATTTAAATGAAATAAACATTTTATATAAATAATATACATATGCATATAAAATAAAATTTATAAAATAAAAATACAATTAAAAAAATAAATAAATTAAATACTGTTTTCTAGGGGGTAAATCCTTGAAAGGGCTCGGTGTACAGGGTACAGCTGGAGGTTCAGGTCAGAAGGGCTTTTAATACAAAAGACAGAGCAATCAATAGGGCTGAGGTTTGGACATCTGCTGGTCATCTCTCTCACACACACACACACACACACACCCTCATGCAGACTGAGGGGTTTTAATAGTTTAATTATAATGTGTGACGACGTTTCATGAACCGCTTTCTTGCTGACTGATAGTATTAAAATTATGTTTTTTGTCACTGTACTGTTAATTTAATAAATAAATCAATAAATTAGCATTTGTTATGATTAGTTAACCTCAGTAAACGGACATAGTTTTCTAAGATGGACAGAAAAAGGGTTGATGTGTAAATGTGGCTGGTTATAGTTAAGAAATATCAATAATAAACATTTATTTTGCTCACAAATGTAGCAATTATTAATCATGATTGTTTTCATTTGAGAAATGTAGTTTTACTTTTAATCAGCATTATTGCACTTTCACAAAAGCACAGAGAAGTTGCAAAGTCAAGATTCATGTTTAAATATATTGTAATATCACAGACAATTATGCTTAAATAAAAGAGACAAGCAGAAGTTGTATAAATAAGTTCAATCGTGCAGTTTCAGAAAACATTTAGTTGCATGAAACAGCAATATAATCCTGTATCCATGATATTGTGTGTGTGTGTGTGTGTGTGTGTGTGTGTGTGAGCTCGTCGTCACCATGGAGACTGACCGTACGAGTGACACATTGTGTCTTCTATCTGATGATGAACTGACTGTGTTTCTCTCCCTCAGGAAATTAAACCCCAGAGTCACTTTAATAATGACTACAGCGAGAGCGTCAGCCGCAAGAGCCACGTGGACGACTACAGCACTTGGGACATCGTCAAGGCCACCCAGTGAGTCCGCACACACACACACACACACCGGAACGACCATCTACACACACACATCCCTGACTCAGAAATATCTGATGATGCTCATGTCGTCAACACAACATTGTATTATCAGAGAACGCAAAAGACACTTTTTTTGGTGTTTGTTGGCCAGGGTTAATTTTTATTAACAAAAACTATGACAAAAAATAATATTCCTTTCTTTCCATGACTGACACAAGAAGACACTGATATCATTAAACACTAACTGTGACTGTTAATATTCGGTATCTTTGACAAAAATAGACGAAAAATAGACAAAAAAATTTAGTTTAGCTCTCTATATCCAGAATTTCTCTTTATTTTCTTCAACATTAAAGAAGAGGAAAAATAGAGGCCTCCATGAGTTTTCATGCTCGGGGTTGCCAGATGTCAAGAGTTTAAATCCCTTTATCATAGGGCACTTTAAAATAATTTTTTCCCCCAAATGCTTTTTTTTCTGTTTTAATTTTATGGATTCCAATTTTTTCAGGTTTCTTTTTCCCCCTCCATTAAATTTTTTTAGACTGATGGTTAAATAAAAAGTAGTGAAAAGTCATGTCTAATTAATTGAAATCATACTTTTACAATTTAACAATAACTGATTAAAAATAAACAAAAATTCATTTTTTTAGGACCCTATGAAATATGCTTTATTTTTACTTAAAAATTTTTTTTTTTCTGGATTCCATTTCAATTGTTTAATTAAAATTTACTAATTAAAAAACACGTCCAATTAATTTTTACAAATATATCTTTATAAGCTAAATTTATTAATTTTTTTGTGTATTTAAATTATTCTGATAATCAAATGAAGGCTTAAAACATTAATTCATATTTTAATCAAAATAAAAATGGGCAAAGTCTATTGTGTTTTAATAGAATGATGATAATTCTGAATTATTGTAATTAACATCTGTTTTAGTTTTTGAGAGACGCTTTTGAGTTTTACCAATTTTTAAAATGTATAGAGCGTGTAGACATTTATTCAACCAAAACTTGACCAAAAAAAAACAGGACAGGTTGACTAAATCTGATTAAAAAAAAGAAAAGTAAATTTGAATGACAGAACAGCTGACAAAGTGAACACCAGTGTTGTGAAACTGGATAGAAGCTGTTGTTCAGGGATGTTTTGGGGTGTAATTTGAGCTGTTTTTGTGCTCAGGTACGGGATATTCGAGCGATGCCGTGAGCTGGTGGAGGCCGGATATGACGTGCGTCAGCCGGATAAAGAAAATGTCACACTCCTGCACTGGGCGGCAATCAATAACCGCATCGACCTGGTCAAGTACGTCTCTCTCTTTTTCATTTTATGCATATCTTCTCTCCTGGATCCCTAGGATTTTTTCCCCCTTCTGATATTAAGACAACACACGCACATGCACACAGAGGAATGGACAGAGTTATTACTCTCTCAGCATTCAGAAAAGCTCATTACGAGACTGTGTGTGCGTGTGCATATCCTCTTCTTAATAAGCGCCTGCTCTGGCGCAGTCGTTTATTTTACTCTGCTCTCTTGTGCAGCTGTAAGATAAAGCTGAATGCTGTCTGTTTGCTCTTTTTAGGTACTACATATCTAAAGGAGCTGTAGTCGATCAGCTGGGAGGAGATCTCAATTCTACACCGCTGCACTGGGCTACAAGGTGTGCCTTTGATATGCACTGCTACAAAAAAGAAAAGAAAATTAAAATAAATAGAAATACAGTCGAACTAATAAAAAGGACAAACACACAACAACATTTCTAAAACTTAAACTAAAATTATAACTTTTGGGTAATTGAAATAAAGCTGAAATTAGATATAAATAGTAGATAAAAAACAAAACAAATCAAAAGTGATCAGAAAAAAAATTACTTTGAAGTTGAATTCCAATCTACAAAAACTAAAACTGAAGTAAGTTAATTAAAGCTAAATAGAAATTAAAATATAGTCAAAAAAAAACAGACAGACATAAAACAGAAATGACAGAAAATATTAAATTAAACTTTCTGTGGGTGATTGAAATAAAAAAAAATGAAAAATGTAAATTAAAATTTGCTGAAATAAAATGTTTAAGCTGAAGTATTAAACTTAACACAAACTAAATCTGAAGTAATTGAAATAAATCTGAAATATAAATATTAGATGATTTTTTTTTTTTTTGCTCAAAATAAAATGTTGAAGTAGGCTACTAAAATTACAAAAACTGAAATAAGGTAAAGCTAAGTAGAAATATAAAACTAATAAAATGACACAAAACCGAAATTGATTAAATAATTAAATAATTATATTAGAATAACAGTGCATTGCATTGTGGGATGCATTGTGCTCTTTTACGCTGCACATTTTGTCAAATATAATAGCTTATCCATTTATTCAGTGCATACATTAATGTGCATGATGTGCACCCTTCAAAATGAGTGCAAGCATGCCAATACGGCGTGTGTGTTTAGTGTGTGTGATGTTTTATCAGTCTGCTCTCTCTCATCCAGACAGGGCCATCTCTCTATGGTGGTGCAGTTGATGAAGTACGGCGCTGATCCGTCTCTCATCGATGGAGAGGGATGCAGTTGTGTGCATCTGGCCACTCAGTTTGGACACACCTCTATTGTAGCGTATCTCATCGCCAAGGGACAGGTACGCTTGTTTAACACCTTAATAACACTCTGTGTGGAGCTGATCTCATAACAGAGAGTTACAGCCAATCAGAATATTTTAAATTGCGATTTTGAGCCAATAAGCTACTTGGGAAGACATGATGAGAATCTGCCTTGTGACTCCGTACTGTTTATTTGCATGCTAAAGAGTCGATTTATCATGCATTTTGTCGTGCTTGGTCTATTTTCAGCCTGTAGGGGGCATATATGACAGAAAAGTTGATCTCGGTCTGATCTGATACTTTTAAGTCTTCTCTGTGTTGTATTTTCTAGGATGTGGATATGATGGATCAGAATGGCATGACCCCTTTGATGTGGGCGGCTTATCGGATGCACAGGTGTGTGTGTGTCAGTGTGTGTGTGTGTGTTATGAGAGAAAATATGGAAGGCTAATAGGAATGATTTCTTGCAGTGTTGACCCGACACGGCTGTTGCTGACGTTTAACGTGTCTGTGAATCTGGGTGATAAGTATCATAAGAACACGGCTCTGCACTGGGCGGTTCTGGCCGGAAACACTACGGTCATCAGCCTGCTGTTGGAGGCTAATGCTAATGTGGATGCACAGAACATCAAGGTAAAGTCCAGACGCCTGCACTAGCACACTGAAATGAACGGTGTAGATTAGTGGTACGTATTTGCTTTTAAACATTTTTAGTACCAGCATCGGCCCGTAAATGTCAGATGCAGGACTTTTATTTTGACAGATACACAGGAGCTTCCTTTTTTTCATCATCAATCATTTAATTTTATTTAAAAGTTCTTTCTGATAATGTAACGGCAAATTCTTTAATAATTTTTATTTCAATTTGTTTTATAAATAAATGCATTCTTATTATTTTAGTAAATATTTTTTTAAATAAAAATAAAATCCCTTACAGAAATATATATATATATATATATATAGCTTTTATTTTGTTTTGTTTTTTCAGTTTTCATTTTGATTTTAGTCGTCAAGTAATTTAGTACTTAAACTTATTTCAGTAAATTACCAATGCAACATATAAATATTTAAATAAAATATAAAAAATTATTGTATTGCATTGCATTTTAAATTAATGCAAATGTTTTTATTGGCTTTAGTTAATGAAACCATACTGGTGTACCTCACATTTAATAATATTTGTTGGTTTCAGGGAGAGACGCCGCTGGATCTGGCCAAACAGAGGAAAAATGTGTGGATGATAAATCATCTGCAGGAGGCCAGACAGGCCAAAGGCTACGACAGCCCCTCATACCTGAAACGACTCAAAATGGACAAGGTACAGCAAGTGAAACCACCCGTTCAGACTCACCAGTCGAGAAGTAGTGCATGCACTCAGACGTTTCTCTGTCTGTCTGCAGGAGTTCAGGCAGAAGGTGATGTTGGGAACTCCGTTCCTGGTGATCTGGCTGGTGGGATTTATCGCCGATCTGGACATTGACTCCTGGCTCATCAAGGGTGTGATGTATGCAGTGATGTGGCTCGTCGTGCAGTTTCTGTCCAAGTACGACCCCTTTATAAAAGCTTTGGCTTTTAATGCATTGTAATGTGAATGCGAAGCATCATCGCTAACATTGACCTCTGTTTCTAGGTCTTTCTTTGATCACTCCATGCACAGCGCTCTTCCTCTGGGCATCTATCTGGCCACTAAGTTTTGGATGTACATCACCTGGTTTTGTTGGTTCTGGAACGATATCCTTTCAGTCGCTTCATCCTGTGCGGTCAATTTGATGATCATAGTAAGGATTTGATGCTACTCAATCAGGTCGATTCAACCCACTTAATCAGAATATTGTATTTAGCTCTTCTGACACAGCATCATTTATCAGAAATAGCAACAAATCCAGCCTTTGTCTTTGTGATTCATATAAGCATCCATTTATATGTTTGGTGACTCAGATAAACATCCGGATAATAACTGGAATCCAGGCTACATTGTTATCCAAGAGCTAAAGGAATTTATATCTTCTCTTTCTGTCTTTGTTGTTTTCCTGACATGAAACTTAAAACTAGGTCGCTGAAGTGACCCAATTTATATGGCAATATCTCACTTTTCAGTGTTGAAAGATGTGAAAATGATCTGGTTGAGAAGCTTTTTTTTGTTTAAACATTTGCTCGGTCTGACAGACATTCACTTTCCTGTTAAAAATTTCCATGGAAAATTAGGCATATCCATGTCAAGCCTGTCAAAAATGATGCATCTGCCCAGAATTTTACACTTACAGCACGACTTAAAACAAATGATCTCCAGAAAAACCCACTAATTCATGTTGGCGTCAGTAAACCAAGGGTGAAAAAGGGATACAGATTTGGAGAAGGGTAGGATTCCAATGCAATGAATGGCTGCTGTCAGAACGAGAGTCCAAAGAGCTGATCCATATTGTGCTATAAATGATCACTATGATATATAATTACTCATACTGTGATATAAGATTCTGTTCATGCGCCCACCATTACGTGTGAGAGAACGCAAGCACAAACACAAGACAGCTGAGTTCTTGTCTGGTAATGACAATGTTGCATTTCTGTGGTTATGGAGCCGTCAGACATTACTGGTAAATGATGATTTCTTCCCAAAGCTGAAGCATTTGCCTCTGTACTGATCAAACCACTCATGACGTGACTCATGTCTGGATCTGTCTCTCGAATTAAGCGATTGTAATGTGGTTTGTTTGGCTGTAATTGGAGGTTGTGGAGTGATGTTTGGTGTGCACAGAGCCGCCGTGTGTCCAGGTGCTTTAGGAATAGAAACGATGCACTCGAACCCTGCAGCTCAAATCAGTCCAAGAGCTCTGGATCCGTTTCCTTCTCGCCTTTATCATCCAACAATAGAGCATCTCCTCTGGGGATTGAGCTCATTGTTGACTGCTGTAATTGTTGCCCATGTGCAGCTCAGCTCAGCGAAACCACCGACCCACTTACAGGAGAAACAGGTTTTCTGCATTTGTTAGTGTCTTTCTGGACATACTGTTCTCTGGGTGATGGAGACACTCATGTTACATCCAGACGTCTCAGCCACAAGTCAAACAGGAAATGTTACATATTTACAGAAATAATCCGTTTAAATGTTGCAGCTCAGAATTCCACGGAACTTTCAGTGTAAATTCAAACAGTCATTTGTCACACTCCGAGGAGACCACCAACCCCTCAACTCACCTCCACAGATGTCTACTATGCATTGGACGGGATCAATGCACGAAATGCATTCCTGGATGTGTGCTTCGTGCATGTGCAGAGCAGCTTGCAGGGGTCTTCGCAGACATTTTCAACCTGTCCCTCACTCAAGCAACTGTGCCACAAAAATCCACATCCATGCCGAAACACTCCTCCCCGATGTGCCTGAATGACCACTGCCCAGTAGCACTCACACCTATTGTTACGAAGTGCTTTGAGCGACTGGTCCTAGCACACCTCGAGGACTGCCTCCCACCCACACTGGACCCACACCAATTTGCCTTCCCGTAGCAATAGGAGCACAGAGTACGCAGTATATACAATGCTGCACTCTGTACTCACACACGTAGACAATAACAACACATTTGAACAAATGTTGTTTGTTGACTCCAGCTCAGTTTTTAAAAGTCATTCCCTCCAAGCTGAACACAAAACTTAAAGAGTCCTGGACATTAACATCTCCCTCTGCAACTGGATTATGGACTTTCTGACCGACAGACCTCTCGGCATGTTAGGTTAGGCCACACCTGCTCCACCACCATCACACTCAACACCTGCGTACCCCAAGGCTGTGTGCTGAGCCCATTCCTCTTTTCCCTCTACATCCACAACTGCAAGCCTGAGCATGGATCCAACTCCATCATTAAATTTGTAAATGGCACTGCAGTGATTGGCCTCATTGGAGACAACGATTGGTACTTCACAGATTGGTATGAATGAAACACTCAAATCAGTCTGATTCGATTGATTGGTCCAAAATTGTGTTGGCTCTTTTGCTGTGTCATATTGAACATAACTTCCTTAACTTTCCACACATCTCCCGTTCCTCACCATCCACCTGCCCTTCTTGCTCAACAGTCTAGCTCTCTTCTATAACTTTGGCAAGTCTTGGAAGTCTGACCCTGGTATCATCAAAGCTTCCGAGGAGCAGAAGAAAAAGGTAAAATCTCAAACTGCAAACAAGTTCAGCGATGATTACAGCAAATCTACTCACCCTCAGGTCATCCCAGATGCAGATAAATGTGATTTTTAATCAGATTAGATTTTGAAATGTAGCATTGCATCACTTGCCCAGTAATGTATGCTCTGTAGTGAATGGGTGCCGTCAGAACGAGAGTCAAAACAGCTGATAAAAACATCACAATAATCCACACCGCTCCAGTCCATCAGTTAATGTCGTGTGGAGCGAAAGGCTCTCCTCTGGTGTTTTTATCAGCTGTTTGGACTCATTCTGATGGCACCCATTCACTGCAGAGAATCCATTGGTGAGACAGTGATGAATGCTACATTTCTTCAAATCTTTGAGCTATGATTCAGGGCTCTTTAACTTGGGCCAATAAAAAAAAAAATGCTTCATGCACAGGAAAGCACCACTCATGAGAAAATGTCTCTTTCTTCTCTCTTCAGACTATAGTTGAACTGGCAGAAACAGGCTCTCTGGATCTCAGCATATTCTGCAGCACCTGTTTGGTAATTAGGACTCTTTTCCATTCTGCACACTAAAGCTTGAACACAGTCAGCGTTGGCTAGTTGATAACCCAACAGTCTGATTTGCATTGCAATTTCCATCAAAGTGTCCACTCATAAAACACTCACTTTAATGGCCTGTTCTCCACAGATACGGAAGCCAATCAGATCGAAACACTGCGCCGTTTGCAATCGATGCATCGCCAAGTTTGATCACCACTGCCCGTGGGTCGGAAACTGCGTGGGTGAGTTTTCTAGTCATATTCCTACTGAATCCCACCAACCATCCACCTCACATGCCCTTCTACACGACATTAACACAAAAACTCAGAGATGTTCTGTCAGGAAATCATTCGTTATAGTGAAGAAAGCCCATTTTGCATCTCAAAATTTCAAATCTTGGACTTATTTGAGCCAAAGACAGGATTGTGATTCATTCCTTTTGTTTTTCTCCTCATGGTTTGCGGACAGGAAGTGGAAACCACCGTTACTTCATGGGCTACTTGTTCTTCCTGTTATGTATGATCTGTTGGATGATGTACGGATGCATTTGCTGTGAGTACACTATTTTGCACGACCAAAGCAGTGATAAACAAATATAAATAACTTTCAAATTAAAATAGTATTTATTTATTGTAACACTCTACAAACAGGTTATCTACATTAGTTAACATGAGTCAACATTTTCTAATTCATTGTTAAAATCAATATTTAGTATCTGTTGAAATTAATGCACTGTTAACTAACATTAAAAACGGTGAATAAATTCTGTTATTTAACATTGTTAGCTCGTTATTTAATGCACAAAGGGTTCACCCAAAACTGAAAATATTGTCGTCATTTACAAACCCTGAAGTTATTCCAAACCTGTAAAAGAAGATATTTTGATGTTGATGGTAGCCATTGACTTCCATGGTATGGGAAAAAATATATAATGGAAGTCAATGGCTACCGTCAACTGTTACCTGCATTCTTCAAAATATCTCTTTATATAATAAAGATGACAGACTTTTCATTTTTGGTTGAACTGTCCCTTTAATTAATATTAACAAATGAGAACGTATTGTAACCTGATTTTTTTGCATTAGTAGAATGAATGGTTTTGATGGTGATTGTGCTCTGTCTCTGCAGACTGGAGGATTCACTGTGCCACCAGCTACACTAAAGACGGCTTTTGGATGTACATCACCCAGATCGCCACCTGCTCGCCGTGGATGTTCTGGATGTTTCTCAACAGTGTGTTTCACCTCATGTGGGTCGCTGTACTCATCATGTGCCAGCTCTATCAGGTAGTGTATACTCTAGTCTAGATCCGTTGCAAAAGCAAGAGAGGCCTTTGTTTAGGTCTTGAGGATGCATTTCGGTCTGCATGTTGTACCTGAGTTTGTATGTTTGATATGTCCTCCATAGATCGCTGTTCTGGGCATCACTACAAACGAGCGCATGAACGCCAGAAGATATAAGCACTTTAAAGTTACAGCCACGTCCATCGAGAGCCCTTTCAAGTGAGTCGTTTAAACTCAATTCAGCTTGAGCTGGGAAGCACTGAACATAGAGGAGGATTGTCAAGCATAAATACATTTTATAGATGACTGATCTGTGTATTCATCATCAATACAGTCTTTAGAATATAATCCATATACTCAAGGTCAAAGTTCATTCATATAGCACCTTAAAACAACACAAATGTTGACCAAAATGCTTCACAAATAGAGCAAAATACACACTGTAGTAACTCAAAAGAATAACAAAAACAAAAATATATAATAGTCATAATCTGGTACATCACAAATGATCCTGTTAGTGCTTGTTTAGACACCAACAATTTATAAAAAGATCCAGTTCTGTATAAAAATAAAATTTTATCAATAGAAAAAAATAATAATAATAATGACATTTAAGAAAAATGTCACTTGAAATAGAGCTGAAACAAAATATTAGATGAAAAACTTTGTGCAAAAGTTATTTGCCTGGCAAAGTTGCAGTACTATTATTACTAGCTGAAATTACTGAAACTAAAAATTACAAAATTAATAATGAACAAAGAAAATTAAATATTTTTAAATAAACTTTATTAAAATAAATAAAAAATGCTATACAAATCTATTGAAAAGCTTACTCTGAATATTAAAACAAAGTATATACATGATACTAAAATAACACTGTTTCAGATAATATATATTTTTAATTAAGTTAATAAGTTTAAGCACTAAAATAAATAATATAAAACTTGAAACAAAATGGATTTAAACTAAATTAAAATGACTAATAAAACTTGCTAATGAAAAATAATGAGCAAAATTTGTTGTTTTTATTTAAATGGGAGATAAATATTATATTCAAAATAACGGTAATCAATCAAGCATATTCATAATACTATAATAACATTGTTTCAGATAATGAAGTTAATAATACATTTAAGTTGAACTACTAAAACTGTAATTGAAATAAAACTGTAAAAATATTTGAACAAAATAATGGACAAAAACTAATAAAAATGACAAAAGCAAGCAACATTATTATTAATGAAACGTAAATGTTCAATTAAGGCCATGTGGTCCTACAGTTAAACGTGAGAACGGTTGTTTAGGAAGACATTATTGTCAGGAAAGATAACTCCTCTGTCGCTCCTCTGTTTTCAGTCACGGTTGTTTGAGGAACCTCATAGACTTCTTCGAGCTGCGCTGCTGCGGTCTGCTGCGGCCCGTGGTGGTAGACTGGACGTCCCAGTACACAATAGAGTACGAGCAGACGTCCGGCTCAGGATACCAGCTGGTGTAGAGCGGTGACGGAGCGACGGAGCGAGAGCGAGAAGAGGGGAGAGGTTTTCCTGAAGTGCTGCTCAAACGGGACCACCTCCTTCACCGAGACTGCAAACCTCACCCAGTCAGGATAACGCATGCTGTCACCAACTCCACCCGAGACGCAGGGACACGAGGAACAGGAAGAGGAGGAGTTTAATGCAGTACAGCCCACTCTTCTCGATTGGTCAGCAGAGACGCACATCGTTCGTTTAACTTCGGTTCTCTTCCTGTGACCCCTTTTTTTTTGTTGCTTGTAAAGTGATTTCGGATCTGCGTTAAGTCCTGGTTCAACCTGGAACTTTGTGTAGGAATGAGAATATTAGCGTCGAAAAAGCGTTTGTGGTTTTAAGGAATCGTTCTGGCCAAAATTTGACTTTTTATTATTATTTGTTCTTCGTCATGTCGCATCAAACCTGTATGACTGGCGTGGAACACAAAAGAAGATGTTTAGTAGAATGTTCAGGCTGCTCTTTTCCATAGACGTAAAACGTGTTTTTTTTTTGTTTTTGTTTTTTTTATGCAGGAAATAATACGCATAGATGTTTGGAATTAATAACACATTTTTACATTTTAAGGTGAACGATTCCTTTAAGCTGCCTCGATTTGTCTGAAAACAGGCGTTGTATTGACACGCATTCTCATGCCCTGATCAAATAATGTGACATAACATATTTATTTTAACCTATTTATGTAGTATTTTGCGCAATTAAGTAAATATGGTATCATGAGGTAATTTTAACATATCTTCATTTCCACATATATATGTACATTTGCAGCATGTTTAATAGTTTAGGTGGGGTGAATCCTTCGAAAACGTGTCAAGAAGATAAAGCCGGGTCATATTTCACCCCAAAATCAAAAGAAACACATATTAGATTATATTTGGGTTAGAGAAAACGGTTTTCATGAAGGTTAAACACATTTCCCCATAATTCTCATTGCGATCATGCACTAAAACCTCCTTATTACTTTATTTAAAAATCACCTCATTATTACTGTATTTAAAAATCTATAAAAGTATTTATAGTATATTGCCTCTAAATTATGCTATTTTTTTTAAATCATTGTTTTTCAACCGTTGTTTACTGTAAAACAATTAAAAAACACTATTGCAATGAGAATTACAGCAGAAACACAGTCTTCACTTTCATATATTATATACATACATTTTTTTTTACATAAATAATGTTTGTTTTATTACATTTTTGGATGAAATGTGACCTGGCCACGTTCTTGATGTGTTTGTGAGAGTAATCCAGGTGCCCTCTGAATTTTACAAGAAATAACACGCTCGTATGTGAACCTCTATATTTATTATGTATGTGTAGTTTTAGGAAGTGTATATACATCTAAAGTTGAAAAGCCATTATTAAGTGGACCTGATCGCTGTATGGACTTAAAGGGAGATGGCGTTTAACACCCCAGAGGGGCTCCTTCCATCTGTTCCCATTCATTTTAGGGTTTTTTTGTGGCAGCGGCAGTATTCGTCTGCCTTAAACAATGCACTGATCTTTTTTAGTTTGTTCGTTGTTACTGAAAAAACAAGCTCTTTTCCCCGGCGTCCCCAAGGGATCTTCAAGCTTGCGTAGAAAGAGGAAGCTCCTCCCCTTTTTGCTCCCCATTTCCTCTTCCTGTCGGTGTGGCGTTTTCGTGACAGGATGTAAAGAATGTGCATCTGTACATAAATGAACTAGATTCATTATTCTATATGTGACTTGCGTTCGTTTTTTAATTTTCGTCCGTGTTAGTTAAAGCTGCTCCTAATTTTTTTTTTATCTTACCAAAAAAGCAGAAAAAAAAACGATTATCCAAGTGTATGACTGTAGCTTTTAGTGGCGTCTGGCACTGCTGTGTATAGACCTTTGACCTTGCAAATCTCCACTGCATGTGTAAAGCCTGATCATCCGAAAGACGCCCCATCTGTAAATAATGAATGTTCAGTATTTGCAACCAGTTTTTTTATTCTTTGTTTTTACATTTTATTCCCGATGTGTGTATCGTTCTCGATGTCCCTCATGCTCTGCGGCCGATCGGTGCTCTGAAGATGTATTATACCTGAATGTCCCGTTCTCATTGATTATTATTCAGCCTAAAGGGTTACTTTTGTATGTTTCATTGCTGGGTTTGTTGTACTACTGTATGTACAAACTGTAAATGCCGGAGAAGTAGACGTGTGAGCAGACGCGGTGCTGTAATATGTGGATCAGGCACAGTGACGCTCATTCATTCATGTGACACTGTTTTTCGAGAATATATTCACTCTGTCGTTCCTCCGCTGGCTGTTTTCCCACCATGTGAAAAGCACATGCTCATCTCCAGTGCCTCAGCTGAGATCAGGACCCTACTCTGCTTCGGATCTAACTTATTGGGCATGGTTCAATTTTAATGGCTTTATTAATAAAACATTCGAAGGTGAAAGGCCTGTGGGTTAGTTTTCAATATCACTGCACGACAGAAGCAAAGTGCACTGAAACAAGGGTTTATTGCACACTGAACATGTTTGTTTTCTAAATGTAGATATCATACAATAACACTATGAACTATTTTGCATTAAGAAAAATTACCTTATTTAGGACCTTTTTTTTTTTTTTTAAATGACTGACTTTTTTTTTTCAAATTCTCATTACTGTAATACAGTATTTTATTAAAATCACATTTATACAATTTATGTAAAAATGTATTTATTAATCTAAATGTATTTTTAAAATGCGTTTAACCTTGTAATTATAATTAGTAAAAGGGTTAAAAAATATTTTGCATAAAGTAAATTAACTACATTTTTAGAACCATCTTTTTATTTTTAAATAAAGTATTGAGAAATATTTTCCTAAATCCTCATTACTGTAATGCAGTAGATGATTTGTTGTTTTACAAAAATAAATTATATAAAATAATTTATATTAAATACATTACATTTAATATAAATAATTAAAAAAGCAATTATTTAAATTTATGGTAATGAGAATTTGGGGGAAATTCTACTTAAAATAGAACTCAATATTAAAAATACATATTTTGCATAAAGAAAATTAACCTTATTTCTTAGAACCATTGTTTATATATAATTCCTTTTTATTTATTTTCATTTTATTTTTTTGGATTGATATTTTCCCAAATTCACAGTACTTTATTGTATTACGGAAACAAATATGATAATTAAAATCAACATAAAATTATATTTTATATTAAATACTATATTATTAAGTACTTAATTATTTAAAACCAATGTTTTGCAAAAGGAGATGTTCTTAGTTATCATAAAAATATAACAGCCTTTATCTTAATGGTACTTTTTCTTTATGCAAAATAATCCTTTTCTTCTTTTGAAATTAGTAA